>NW_006800281.1:484961-572194 GCF_000485575.1 Poecilia formosa
TATATTTTAAATATTAAAAATAAAATTGACTCTCCTGTAAATTTATTGGGGAGTGTCTGTTTTGGCGAGCTCTAAATTTCTCCTTAAATTAGCAGCGATATTGACTTTCAAAATTATTGTCCTCAAGTTTGTGTTTAAGGGTGCCTCTTAGTGGTGGCAAATGGTACTGCGTGATGACGCTCCTAACCGCTACATACCACGTATGCCCTCCGTCGCTACGTAAACACGTGCACCTCACTGCTTCCAGTTTCAGCCCTTTCACTTCACCGTCATCCTCGCGCTTCTTACATCACTCCTTGACAACAGCAGCGATGGCGGAGCCCGTAGCATCGGATGCGGCGACAGCACCAACGGACGAAACGCGCACGGCTGCATCCCCGACACCCGGCCTTTCTCCCGCACCGAGCCCGGGTTCGGAACCTCCATCCATGGCTCTGTCTCCCACGGCAGACGGCTCGCAGCGGTTGCTGTTTTCCCACGACCTGGTCTCCGGACGGTATCGCGGCTCAGTCCGGTACGGCATCGTTCGGATGATTCACGGGGAGGAGGATTTTAACTCAGATTCGGACCTCGACGATGGCGGAGGGAGAGGCGGCGGTGGTAGTGGTGGTGGTGGGGGCGGCGGCGCAGGAGGAGGAGGAGGAGGACGAGTCCCGTGTGGTTCGGATACTGAAAGTGCCATGGACACCCCGAGTCGGCCTCTCGGAAGGGGGTTTGTCCGCGTGCAGTGGTACCCCGAAGGAGCCAAGCAGGACATCAGAGAGACAAAGGTACCACCGGCTTTTGTTTTAACTGCTTACACTGACAACGGGTGTCTGTTCCAGCCTGACTACGATGCTGCTCAACACTAACGCGTTTGCTTTTGGGTTTTTTGCTGGAGATAAATCTGCACAGAACTCAGTCAAGGGATAAGGTCCCCCCCTAATCTGCCTGGAACTACAAACCTAGCTCGCTAATTGGCTAGCATCTAAGCACACAAACTAGCTAGCAGGCTAGCTGCCTATCTCTCAGCTAAACAGGGCTGTTCTATCTCACAGTTTTCATTTTGCTAAGCTAAATGTATTCAGTCAACAGTCGACTTTGTGCAGGTGTCCATGTTTCAGCAGGTGTCCAGCTGTAAAATCACACCTATTGATTATTTCATCCTGATTCTGGAGTTCCTCAGCTGGGTGTGACCAGGCTATCTAGCAAGAGATGAGCAGTTACTAATCAAACGCTAACTGTTTGGTTGAATGGACTGACAGTCCTGAACCAACATCACACAGAGACAGAGTCAACATCAGAATTAGTGTTGACATGAAAAAATGCTTGTTAGTGGTGTTCTGTTACGAAATGATTTGGTTGTTTACATATCTGTCGATTCCTTGGTAGCCAAGCATGACTATGGTCTCTGGATGAATCTGGAAAATAATGCACCAATCTATTAATCAGTTGATCTATGTCTTGGTTTACTGGTTTATTGTCAAATATGGATACAAAGTAGACGTAGCAAATTCTGGTATTTTAAAGATTAAAATAAAATCAATAATACAAAATAAATAACATAATTACAAAATACCAAATGAATATTTAAATGTTAGAACAGGGTGAAGTACTTCCAGTTACAATATATGATGTTTTTTGTATCTTGACCTCCAAATGGATCAGCAGATATGAAATATCCTTGTTGCCAAGTAGGAAATGGGGAAGCGTTTTTGTAGTTTGTGTGCAATAGTTAGGACTTCCCTTCACCAGTGCAAGAGTCAACAGGTTCAAAGAAAAATGAGTCTGGAAAAGCTGAACAGCCTTTTTCTGGACGGCACCAGAAGAAGCCTGTTGAAACTCTCAGTTCTGTTTTTGCACTGTTGTATTTTTTATTTTTTTAATGAATGAGTAAAGTTCTGGTTGGTCATTCAGCCTGTCATAACAAAGGTTTACCAGTGTTACTCCAACAATGCCGTTTGGACACAATATGTCCTGCAGAGGCGGCCATCGAAGCCTTTACTGTCCAGTTGCGAGCATCCAGAACTCACTTTTACTTTTTACACAGCAACTTCCTGTTTGCTTTGACCCCAAAATCTCAAAGGTTCACAGAACATTTGTGGCTTTGAACAACTTTTATTTAGTTGGATAGAAGAAAAAATGTATCTTTAATGTAAAGTTTGCTGCTCCACTATTTAGGCTGAACTTTAATAAACACAATACCCAGAATAGGTAAAGATATTTAAAAAGCAGGTTGCTGTGTATCTCTAATGTGCAATTGCAGTCTAATGGGTTGTTATTGTCAATTTGGTCTTCCAATAATTCACTGGGATTTATAGCTAAAGCTAGTATTACAGGAGAGTTCCTCTATGGAGGCATGATTAACTGTGTGGCACGTTTGAGAAAGTTTGTGACATTATTTTGAGCTGTGCAGTTCTGCACAATTTTGCGCTGGACAGTCTGGTTTAACTTGAAGCTCCACAATTTGCTGAGCCAATAAGTGGCATTAAAATAACAAGTTATTACACAACATTTGCAGCAGTTTAATTATATAAGAAATGTTTCTCAATTTATGTGTTTCAGTTTGTCTCTAGTCTTTTGTTTTGATTCTGTTACTTTAAAACTTGAGATATTTTTTTAGTTGCAAATTCTGTGGATGTGGCCACTGAAACTGTTACTAAATGATTAAATATGAGGATTGTTTCCTCCTAATAACACCTGACTGCTAGCATGCTTTAATTAGCTGGTGTGTGGATACCATGCACCAACAACTGACGCTTCAACAGTCAGTTATGTAAGATGAGTTGGTGTGGTTAGAAATTAGGACACCTGAAAGGAGCACCAACTTAATAATGTTATGAAAGATTTTGCTGTTATTGTGTTGGATGATCGTTCACATCACCTGGGATTTAAACTGCAGTGGAGGGAAAAGAAAAGCTTTTCACAGAGAAATCTGCTCTGCTCATTTAGATATCTTAGTGATAACTTAAATAAAATCTGTTTACCTCAGGTTATAGTGACATTTTATGGTGATATTATAATACGTACTGTGTCTCTGAACTTCTTACATTTATTTTCAGTAACACGTTAAAATAGGAAATGCCTCCTTTTCATATTGAGACAGAACTTGTTATAACATCTATGCCATTGTTGATGATTTTGCAACAAGATGGTTGGTGCAGGTTGCTCACATGTCAGTTCACTGAATGACTGGGCCACATGGATTAAAAATAAATTTGATTTCTGATTTTAATAGCTTTTTTTTTTTTTTTAGTTTTCTTGAAAAGAAATTCCACATATTTTCAAACACAGGGTTTTGTTTAAAAAATTGTGACTTAACCTGAATTCAAAGCTGAATTCAAAGTCTAAATAAGTAGAAGCTGTAGAAAATGTTTGTCAAACGAGAAGGCAGGTCTGGCATCACTTTGGTGTCTGTGAAATATGGAGACCCAAGAAGTGCACTGGTGAAAAAAAAAATCCTGATTTTCCAAAAATTAAATCTTCAAAAACAGAACATTTGATCAGTCGATCCATTTCCCAGTCCAAAGTCGCTACTTTGCTCTGCTTGTGTAGATGGTTGTGAGTTCAGGTGAGTTGAGACCAAAGCAGAATCTCCTGTGTGGCAGCAGCAGCTTTTCTATGGGTGGAGCAGGTGGAGGAAGGAGGAGGCGAGTGTGGTAATGAAGATAACAGGAAGGTCGCAGTGGGTCTGACTGCTGCTGACAGAAATGGGCTGAAAGGGAACGTAATTGTGGTTGAGAAATATGGGTGGGACAAATGGTAGAGGGAACAACTTAGACTTCATTACTGATGGTAGATGCAACCAATGTCTCTAAACTGTCTGGAGAAATGTAATGTAATAGAATAAGAATGAAAAAATCCTGCCTGAATCAGACAGGCTGTGTTTGGTACCAGATGGCTGTTATGGTAATGTGCAGGCTTTTGCTTTTTGAAATGGTATCATCCCACCTTCTGTTCTCTGATTCATTTAAAATTCTCATCAGTTTGTTGGTTTTAATCAAATCCTGGACTTACTCCTATTTTATTATATGCTGTTACAACTTTCTTTAAATTAGCAGTAACTGTGACAGCGCATTGGGGCCGTTGTAGATAGAAGAAACAAAGGCGTAAATGTCCACCAAAAAACAAAGAAACTTTGAGATTAAGCTCAAATTTTCCAGAGGGAAAAAAGGCAAATTTCTGAATTTCCAAAGTCAGAAATTTCCTGGAAAAACTTAGAAAGTTTCTAGAAAAAAACTCAGAAATTTCTGAGTTTAAAAAGTCGAACATTTGCTTGAAAAAAAACTAAGACATTTTGAGACACTGCTACTATATGGAAAATCCGATTTTATTTTGTACATTTCTGTAATGATAGATGTATTTTTTCAGTAATCTAGAATCTCATTTCTCTTTTGGATCTAGAAATAAAACCACACGAACAAACCTAAAGTCTGACGTTCCTGAAAGTGTCAAACACTGACCAACATCTGTAATCTTGATCACTCTTCGTGGCATTAAAGTACAGGGTTTTCCCCAGTGTATTGTAAGCCTGGCGGGCCACCAGGCTAAGCACTTCTTATTTATTTAAGTCTTTTTAAAATCTTTGCATTTTATAAGACTTTATAGTTGGTGTTCAGGTGTTAATCTTCCAATATTTCAATAACACATAATTATCAAGTGAAATTTTCAAATTTCCTGACAACTTAAAAAAAAAAAATTAACTCAAAAACACGACGGGTCATTGGATGAATGACTGCCGTGCCACCCAAACACCAGGCTTAGCAAGTTTTCTGGGGGAAACCTTGGAGTAGAACAAACTAGTGCAACATGGAGGACAAACAAAAGTCTTCTTTTGACTTTGTTGCACCAGTTTTGTCCTCCTGTTGTCTTGTCCCTCATTACACAGAAGCACTGCGCCCTCCGTCTGCTGTAGTCTTGTCCTTGTCATCAGACACTGAGTCGGGATGACGCAGGATTTGTTGGAGGTGAGAAAGTTGTTCACAAGGTGAAGAAGTGACCCACAGGAGTTGAAAGACGTCTTCTTTGAGACACCGTGTTGTTGTGAGTTTAGAACTTGGTGTGGAATACATGTAAACATGTAGGTGTGGATGCCTGTAAGAAGGTATAAATACATTTCTGAGCACCAGTTTGAGGCGACAGAGCAGTCAGCTGTGACCCAGCTTTTTAAAAAAAATTCAACAATCCTGACTGGAAGAGTTTTCAGCTGATGGGACACTATGGCTGGATTATCTACACATGTACCAGAGAGAATGAGAAACCTGTTCACAGCAGCATCCAGACACTCTTAATTAACAGTGCAATGCGTCAATAGGGTATCTATTTATTCAGGACAGGAACTAGTTATGTCATCATATGAACTAGCAAACCATTGGGATTTCCGTGACTCATTGTTTCGTTTAAATCTCACTGAGCCTTCAGTGCCTTTTCTCTGCTAGCATGTTTGACCAGATCTCATCATTTGGATAAATTACCCAGAAAAAAATCGGCTCAGACTAAAGTCTTCCCTAAATAAACAGAAGTTTTCCATAACTCACCAATGTTCACTCAGTTTTCCTGAAACCTGTATTGTTTTGCCATTTGGATTATTTAACATTTATTTCCTTTTTTATAACATTTACTTAAACATGGACATACACTGTTATGAACAGCTGTGAGTAATGTTGACCCCATTCAAAATCAGAATATCCATTTATGTTTAGAGAAAACTAGGATTCAGGATTTTATATGGATGAATGTCTTTTTCACTTTGTTCCCTTTTGTTAACATGAACTCTAACTTAATTGCGACCTGTAGCGCTGTAGATATTGATCCTTTGATGAGTCGGAGTAATTATGGTAGGCCTGGACTTTCCTCAGACGGTTCACCATTCTTCCATGTTTTCTGTAATTGTGGATAATTTGGTCCTCCACAAACACAGAGTCCTATAGATGGCTTTGTTACCTTTTCCACACATAAAACTGACAATGATTTTGTTTCTCATCTGTTCTTGAAATTCTTTAATTGGAGTATGATGTGATTCTTTGTGACAATTTCAGCCTAGTGCATGTTGTCAAACAGCAGGGTTTCCCCCAGTGTATTATAAGCCTGGCAGGCCACCAGGCTTTACTTGTGCCCACACCAGGCTAAGCATTGCTGATTTCATTAAGTCTTTATAAAATGTTTGCATTTTTTAAGACTTTATAGTTGGTGTTCAAGTGTCAGTCCTCCAGTCTTTCAATAACACATGATTATGAAGTGATATTTTAAAATTTCCTGTCAACTTTAAACATTTTTTAACCCAAAAACATAACGGGCCGCTGGATGAATGACTGCGCTAGCGCCCCAGCCAGCAGGCTGAGCAAGTTTTCTTTGGTAAACCTTGAACAGGTTCTATATAAGTGATTATTCCTCAGACCAGTAATTATACATTAGTGGTTTGAATAGCTGTCACCAAGATAAATAAAATATTTATTTAACACTACTTTTTGTAGAAATCTGGAAGGGTGAAGTATTTATTCACAGCAGTGTTTATTCTCATTTTTGCTGTTACAGAGAATAGTATCATCATCCACTGTAATCACATTACAGATGTAGTCACCCTACACCACTGTGATGTTTGATCCATCTCCAGCTTTTATTACATCCATTTCCATCAAACTTAGTCACTCTGGCTCATTGTTTGAATAATGTGTGCATTGTTATGAAAAATACAACTTTCATGCATGTTTACATTCCAAGAAATGTGTAGATTTATGTCTCTGAATGCTCTGAAGAACGACTTCAGTGTCATAAAACCTTATGTAAAATGACAGACTGAGCAAATTCTCATTTTTAATGAATTTCATCTCTCATAACACTTATTGTGTGTCTTGAGTTGAAGTTTTTGTTTCCCCAGAAAATTAGCTAAATAAAACATGCAACACATAGTGGTGCTCTGAATAAAACTGGTATTTCTGTAGGTAAAACTGGTATTTCTGTAGGTAAAACTGGTATTTCTGTAGGTTTTGTATGTTTTTTTAATAGATTATTTCTGCTAAAGATTGCTGATGTTTTACTATATACAGCTCTGTGAAAATTAAAATATTCCTGATTTAAGTTGTAACCGTAAAGACATTTCAGAGCCCACTGCCCTGAACCCCATTGAAAACCTCCTGGTTTTTCCACCAAATATTGATTTCTGAGCTCTTCCTGAGTTAAAACATTAGTGTTGTTGTTTCTAAATGAATATGAACTTGCTTTCTTTGGATTATTTGATTTCTGAAAGCCTTGCATCTTTTTGTTATTTTAACCACTTCTCATTTTCTGCTAATATTAAGTTCAAATCAATTGCTCAGTTATTTTAGCACCACTTATTATTATTATTATTATTATTATTATTGAAAAATAATCATACAGAAAGGGCTGAGCTATTCACATTTTGATGTTCAAAGTATTTTTTAATCTCCAGATGTATCAGCCTACATATACTAAAGGAATGTAATGTTTTTGCATTTTAGGCAAAAATAAAAAAATTAAAAAATCTAACTTGAATTGCTTATTTGTATCTTTTAATGCATTTCTAGTATTGTATAGTCAAATGAAAAATGTGCAGAATGTGCCAATTTTTTGTCAGAATAATTGATAGATTTATCGGTTACTAAAATAATCATTAATTGCAGCCCTACATGACGATGAGTTCTCTGGACTCCAGAGCAGCATCAGATTCACATTCACATTGTGATTTGGACCAAAATCTCTCAGGAATGTTTCTGACACATTGTTAAATCAAATACATAGAATTAAAGCAGCTTTGAGGGAACAGTGGGTTCCAATCCTAAAGCAGTACAAGGTGTATATTAAAGTGGTTGGTGAGTGGAGCTGCAGCTATAATGACACATTCACAATTGGGTCCAATAATACAGTAACAGCTCATACTTACTTCACCAGATATAATTACATTCTGACAGTAAACGGATAGCGCTTTGGGAAACCAACTCCTCTGCTTCTGTGCTTTGTTATTGTGAGAGCCCATATTGTTGTGAGTTCCAGTAAAAATCTGATTTTCTTTAACAGATCTTCTTCTGCCGTGTTATGTGGGATAAATCGAAGCCCTCCGGTAAACTCAGCCCGTTAGAGCCAGGATGTAGGCAACTCCTGTTTTCTATAAATCTGAAATGATGTCACTAAATCTGTCGCAATAATCCTTTCCACTTGCATGATTTACCATTTGTTTTCTCTTTCTACCCAAAACTGGATGATAAAAGTCTTCAGTTTGGTGTTTTGGTCTCAACTGGCCCATTTTTTAAAGGACAGTTTTGTGTACAAAGTCTAAATAATTAATTTTATTAGTTGTTTTGTTTATTTATTTTGTGTATTTAATATGTCTTCCAGCTCCAGTGTTAAATGTTTATTAGAATTTAAAGTTTATTGATCTTTGAGAATATGATTGCATTATTATTCAGTTGCCATTATATTACTTGAAAATAGTCTCAAAACGACAATATTGTTTATTGCAATAACTTCAGGACAATTCATTGTCAGGACCAGTAGACCTGTCACAATAAGCAATAAATCAATTAATTGCATGATAAATTAAAATGAGCTCAATGATTTCTATTTGCATTTTTTAAATGTTTTTCTCTTTCTACCAAAAACTGGATGATAAACATCTTCAGTCTGGTGAAGACCTAGCCTTTATTTTGAAGGACAATTTTGTTTACAGAGACTTCATAACTCTTTTTTTTCCGTTGTTTTGTGTATTTTAGATATTTTAAATGTCTTCTAGTTCCAGTGTACTTAGAATTTAAAGTTTATCTGTCTTTGGGAAGATGTTCATGCATTATTATTTCATTACAATTATATTATTTGAAAATTGTCTCAAAACATCAATATTATAGTTAATCGCAATAACCTGAGTCAGTTTATCGTCCGGTAAAATTTATTGTGACATCACTCCATTACAGTTTCACATTTAAACACTTTTACCCTCCTAGTTCTGCTTTCTTTTCCCCAGAATCTTCCCTCGTCCTCCTCCTCTCTCCATGCCTTCTGTTGCGTCTCCATTTTGCCCTGCTTCCTTATTTATTACCTTCCCCACTCAGCCCTTCTCCCTAACCCGTCGCCCTCCCTCCCAGCCCATATTCAGCACCTTCCTCACCTCTCAGCGCTCCAGCAGGCCAACGCTGATGTAATGTGCTGCTGACTGGCCAGTTGTCCAGCTCCTTCGATAATGGATCCTCCTCCCGCTGCTCACACCACACCGGCACACATGCAGGGAAATTATTATAGATTCTGCAATGACTTGCCCTCATTCCTGTTTCTCTCCGTCCTCCATCGTCTCATCCTCCCTTTTCTTCCTCTGCAGTATCGGTCCTGCCCATTTGGGAGACGGTGCACTCTCTGTCTACCCAGTCGCACCCCTCCCAAACCTCTCTTACTGTCACTACCATCTACTGCACTCTTGTCTATTTCTGGCTCTTGCTTTTCTTGTTTCTCAGCTCTCCATCTTCCTCCTGGGATCTGTCTTGATCACCTACTTGTTGGACAGGCGGCTGCCTCTTCTTTACTTTCTTCTGTGCTTTTCTGTGACCCCTCCCTTGCACCATGTCGCCATCTTCTCTTTCCATCTTCATGACTCTTTCTTGGCTTTACCTCTTTGCAAAGCAGAAGGTAAAGCCTTCAACAGTTATTCTGTTGTTGGATTCTGAAAAATCTGTGTTTAAGGCTCATTTATACATTAGAAATGCATTTATAAAAATATGTTTTGTGACGGAGAGTGGGTTTATAATTTAATAGAAGGAAATAATAAAAAAAAATGTATTAGAACAACCAAATGGAGTTTTTTTTTTATCAGAATGTGGAGTACATCGAGTTAAAAAAGTATAAATATAAACTTGCTTAAAAAACAGTTTTTTTTAAACAGGAGCTAATTGGGAAATATGGGTGCCTCAAAGATCAAAAATGCTACTGATATTAAAATGTATAAATAAATGTACATTTAAGGATGAGAATCCAAGATTTAAGTGTTATACAATGTGGAAATAATTTAAGTTTCTCTGGTATTTGGAGATTTAAATGTTTGTCTTCACCAAACTGAAGACTTTTATCATCCAGCTCTTGGCAGAAATGGAAAAAAGAAAAGAGAAAAATGCAAAATCATGCAAATGGAAATTATCATGCAATTAATTAAATTAGGACTTGTTGCGACAGGCCTACGTACGCTTGATTCTTTATAGGAAAGGATGCATCTGGAGCCAAAAACGTTACTTTTAGCAGCAACATGTGAAAAGCTCAGACCTTTCTGCTTGGCTTGGCATGTATACAGTGTTTGACTGATCTGTTGCTTATTTTTTTAATTAACAGATTAGTAATTGGACAGAAAAAGGTGCTTAGGAGATTTTATTTTTACAGAATTTGAACCGAGTGCCACTTGACGAGTTCTTGCTATCTTTACAGATAAAGAAGGTTTCTCATTTTAAATCTGTATATTTTTTGTGTTAATTACACGTCCGAGTGTGTCGTTACTTCAACAAATGGCCTTTTTTTTTTAGTCTTTATACTCCAGTTAATAATTAATTGATTACTAAATTAGTTGACAATTATTTCAATAATTGATTAATCACGATTAAACAAATTGATCATTAATCCACCTTATTTTTTGTATCATTCTTTTTTCTGTCGCCTATTGTGGTACATTTCTCCTACTTTTGATCAGAGTTTTTCTATTGGTTCATATTACACAGTCAGTAGATTGCTCAGTAATAGACAGTCTGTGCCATTAGTCCTCTCGTCATTTCCCTTTGGACTTTCTGGATAAAAGGCCTTGTGCTGCTCTCTCTTTAATAGAGCTTTGCATCCTTCCTGTGTGGTCCAATCAATAGGCTTCAGTCAGACTGCAGGAGGCTGAGAGGCATTCCTCTGAGATTTCTGATTCACATTTATGGACACATAAACACAGGCAGAAATAATTTGGCTCTGATTGGAATTGGGTGACAAAGCAGCAGGGGGGATTGCATGATGTTTGTTCTGTTGTAAAAAAAACCCAAAAGCCCTGAAAAGGGCTTTTGGGGTTTCAGCCTTGTTCATTCAAGGCTTGAGGTGTAAATGTGTCAGGACCAGAGGAAGACAGACAGCAGTTTGTGAGTAAATGGGGGAGCTAAACCTATCGAAATAAGGAATAAATCAGTTAATCACATGATAAATTAAAGTGAGCTCAGTTTTTTCCATTTGCATGCTTACTTGTTTTCCTCCCGTCTCAGGGGTGTCCAAACTTTTAGTCACGTGGGCCAGAATCATAAGGTCAAAATGAAAGTAGATAAAGTAGCCGGATTTGTTTATTTCTCTTTGTAGGAAAGGATGTTATTCATCGTAGACCCAACAGTTGACTAGGACTTGGCCATTTTCTATGCTTTAAGAAAATAATCTAGTTTTCACATTCTTTTTCAAATTTATTCTCAGTTATAAAAACAAGATTTAGGTCACTTTCTTTCAAAATGCTTGCTATATTTAGCCAAGTTTAATAACTTAAAAAAAAAATCAGTCGACTTCTCAGTAAAATCCAGTTATTAATTGGTAAATCCAGAAATTAATCAAAAGATCAGCCCAACATTGTATTGATAAGTTGAGCAGAAAGGGCTGAGTTTTTCACACTAATGTTAGAAGTATTTCTCTTTTTTTTTTGCATACACGTCCTTCGCTACAAACATGCACTCAAGCATGTCACTGCATTATTTGCATCTTTTCATATATTTCGAACATTGTTTAAAAAATACTCACAAAATGTGCCGTTTTGTGTCCAGTTAATCATCACAACAAGTGATAACTAAAATAATCATTAGTTGCAGCCCTGTTACTGTGCCAGATCTATATCTAGATTCCAACAGTAAGTCCTGCTCTTATTTTCCTGCTTCACTCTCAGCAGTTTGATTGCAGCGGTGCTTGGTCAGTTGGTCTGTTATTGACCGAAGCTGAAAGAGGAGACTTCTTTTCGGCCTTATTGCATTGTAGGGAATCGTAAAGAAACGCCGAGCTGCTCCTGATTCCCGTTTAGTCCATCAGCTCGTCTCTCTCTTGCTGTCGACTGAGTCAGCATTTTCCAGCACACATCAAAGGGCAACGAGGGGAAATTAAACTGTCCAAACACATGAATGCTAACACGTTTTAAGCATCTCTGCCGTCCTGCATTAGCTGATGTGCTGCTGGTTTAGCATGGAGCTGAATCAATGGGCTGTTAGGGCTGAGAAACTTGATGCTAGTCATAGTACATCTATAATTAGTGACAACAACTGTTCAGTTTCCTGTTTTGGTCTGATCAAGCCAGCTTTGACTGTCTTGAAGTTCAGAGTTATTTATTTTTCACAATGAAGAAGTAAAAGTTTAAACCACACTAACAATAAGAGTGCATTCATACCAGCCCCATTTAGTCTGTTTTAATCAAACTGGTTCGTTTGCCTTGAAGGTCTGGTTTGTTTGGGGAGGTGTGAATGCACAATTGGACTCTGATGTGGACCAAAACAGCAAACTCACGGTTTGGTGAAAGTGAACTCTAGCAAGGTTTGCAACATGTGAATGTAAAGTGGACTGGAGACCACTCCAAAAGCCGGAAATGGTCTATATCGTGGAGCATTCTGGGAAAAAACAAGCAAAACAAATGTGTGAGTCCAGCACTAGAGGGAGAAATGCCTCATGGTCATCTGCCAAAGACCAAAGAGAAATCCTACAACCGTTAAAATCTGACACCACTCTTAGATTGCATTTAGTGAAGAAGGAAGTTTCGCTTAGTGTCTTCTTTAGAGGTTTTCATGCTGTTTCCTTGAGTAGTTCCTTGTGTAGTGCCCCCACAGGCGAGGAGGTGAACAAGTTTGGTGAGTTTTTGAATATGATAAAGCCCCCAAAAAGCCAATTCATTTGGCGGAAGCATAATCAAAAATAAAAAGAAGAAACACTATGATTACAATAGACCTTCACAGCGCTTTGCTGTTCAGGCCTAGTAATTTAATACAAGGGAATTGATCTCGTCTGTTTTTACTTATGTTTAAAGTTTTTTGTATTCTGTTCAGAGAGCAAAAAGAAATATTTATATGCAGTACAGAGCAGACATGCATGGATGTGAATTTGCAAATATTGACTCACACACGTTGTGTGTGTGTGTGTGTGTGTGTGAGTTGGTGGTTTTCCTAACCCTGTCTACCCCATGTTGGAGCAGCTTTTTGATCCTGGACCAACTCTGGTCAGGATCAAATATCTGTTCTGTTCTGGAGGAACAGATGAGAGAGACTGCAGTGTCAGACTGGGACTCTATCAGCAGATGACTAATCTTAAACGACCTGGATCAGTATCAGGGACAACATATTAAAATATCCTAAGTGGGACATTCCTAGTAGAGAAACACACCGAGGATGTTTAAATGTGTGTGCAGTGCAATGCAGCTTCTTCCCTTTAAAATACTGACTTAGTCTGTGCTGCTTTTTACTTCCATGGCTCGGATTTCTTCATGTTCTGAAGATGAGAGTGAATGACAAGTGAGCCATGAGTGGAAAACCGCCTGAGCCAACAGGCAGGCGTGGCCTCAAGCTGCAGTTTGCTGCAGTCTCTTTCTCCTTCCTCATTGTGCTGCACCTGAATAACGACTTATGTAAATTAGATTGGGAAGACAAAGACAAATCCTGGTCTCAGTTCTTGTGATCAATCTGGTTCCTTCTACGTTATCAGCTGGCTTGGAAAAGCAGACGTGCAAGTTTTCATCTCAAACCAAATGCCAAACACTCTCCTGTTTTTACATGTCGGAGGCCACAACATCATGGCTGCCCACCTTCTTCCTCATCAAGGCCTGACTAAAACAGTTGTTTCATTATTACACAGTAATGGGTTCCAGGTGTTAGCTGTCCGTGGTGCTTACTTCATCATCCTCTCCTTGACATGAACAGCCAAACTCTCTTTATCCTTTGTTTCTCAGTTCAAGTTACTACCCCAGTTATTAAAGAGTTTGATATTGTGTGAGTGCCATCTTTATAAACAAGCATGTGATAGATATTGATAATGAGTTCAACTTTATTTGTAATTAATTTTGTAAGTGTTTTAGAGAAGTTGTAATGTTAAACATGACATTTTGGGTTATTAAAGGACATTCCGACTAAAAGATCAGTTTACGTTTTAAATATAGAAGCCCAGTGTGACATGGCGTTCGTTTTGCCCTTAGTTCCCCTCTAATTGGTTGTTCAGTGCCATGTGATGACTCGTCTCCCTGAAGCGCATGCTCCTGTGTTGCATGAGCGTAGGACGTTCCTATAAAATTGATCCTCTGTCTGTCTTTACACATCAAACAAATGCGACCCAAATTCAGTTTTTCTTCTTCTGCATATATTTTGTCCATATTCAACTTTTTCACAGGATTTGGAATGGCCCAATTCTGATCCATTCACCCGCCGTAAATCCGATTTGTGCCGCTTAAATATATGGATGGACAATATGATTGACAAATGTTTCATATCAATTGTTATACATAATTATTGGTTTGCTTTTAATATCTGAAATACTCCCAAACTAGTTCATGAGCTTTGCTGATTTATCCAGTTTTCCATTCCACGTTGTTGTTTTTTATCTTTAAGTAGTTATGAGGCTTGGTGGCGAAATCTGAAACTGCTGCTGCGCAACTTACTAAACAGGTTGTTGCTAGGTAACCAAAGAATGAATCGGTTGCTAGGTAACCAAAGAGTGAGTGAGTGAGTTAGTTTTTTCCACCAACCTTCATTATCTCGCGGTGAAAGTTCAGTGAAATTGTCTGACGTATTATGTATTGATACTGATCACATGTCTGTCACAAGTTATATTGTTATTGATTTATTATCCAGTCCTGTATGTGATGCAAAATCAGTTACGTATCCAATTGTTTTCAAAGTATCTGCAGGTAGTACAGAACCAGATAACCAGGTCGTGTCACATTTTATCTGACTTTTACATCGTTAACGTCAGACATGCATCATAATTCTGCACCAGAAGAAGCCAAACATGGTTAATCTGTACATAAACGATGGATGAAAACTATCTTTTCTCGACAGACGTAGCAGTTAATTCTCCACGCTAGTTGTGCTTTCTTTCTTTTTGTCTTATTATGAACTGGTGACAATGCTGTCGACTTCCATTATTTTAAATTCAATCCATAGACGGCGGTGTCCATTACTAAACAGTTTGCTGCTGTTTTTCACTTTTGGTCTGAACCAAAGAAGAGGACCAAAGGACCTTCCATGTATGAATACTCACTCATACAGGAACGTAGGAATTTTTAACTGCTGTTTTTATTAGCAATTTAATGTTGATCCTAAATAAATCTTATTGCTCAGGAAGAACCATAAATTATATTGGTTTGATGACTGATTTGTTTATAACATTGAAACCTAGTTACATGAGGTGATTCAAGCAAACTAATACAGTTCCTTAATAAAATCTAGTACTGAATGTGAACAGAGTGAAAGAGTAGGTTGTAAACATTAGTTTAGGAAAGGCCTAAAGTTACAATTTCTAGGCTTTGGTTACTTCCAACTGGCTCTTTCTCTTTATAGTAACGGTTTAATAGGACAGTTCTGCTGTTCACGTTGCTCAAAGGCCAAATGTTTGCTCTATCAGACTGTTCTTGACTTTCAGAGAGAGGCTAAATGCAGCCGATTTCAACACTGCCTGTCTGAAGGTGAGGAAATGTGTTACTATAGTAGCGCAATGCAGCATGATGCATTGAAAGAATATTAATGAAGAAGAGCTCCAAGTGTTGGTGCTTCTCTCAGCTAAAAGGTTTAGACAGGCTTGCAGGGAAGTCGGTGTGAGTGTGTGTGTAAGTGTGTGTGTGTGTGTGTGTGCTGAGGTGTCAAGCAGTGGAGACTTGAGAGAAAGGTCGTCTGTTGTTCAACAGATTACAAGAGAACATGGCGACTGATCGATTGGATCCTCTGTACGCGCGCGCACACACACGCACGCACGCACGCACGCAGTCTTCTGCTCCCAGAAGTCAGTGTTATTGGGTTACAATGACAAATCAGAGTTACTGCCAAGAACTGAGGCGTGTTTTTGTTTGCAGTTCTGTGTTTTCACGGCGTAACAGCGGGAGCGTTGCCTTACAGAAGTGTTAGTATTTCTAAACACTTTGAAGGTCCGGTCATCTCGACCCAAACACTCCTGGCATCGGCTGCATCGCATCCACCAGCAAATGCTATCCCTGAACCAATACATGCAAATTGCATCCAAGTCTTGGCCTGTCACAATAAACAATAAATCAATTAATTGTATGGTAAATTAAAACAGGCTCAATAATTTCCATTTGCATTATTGATCGTTTTTCTCTTTTTCCTCTTTTCTGACCAAAACTGGTCTTCAGTCTGGTGCTTTGGTCTCATCTAGCCCTTTTTTGAAGGACAATTTTTTTTAGAGACTTCATTATTAATTTTATTTGTTGTTTCTGTTTTGTTTATTTATTTTGGATATTTAAAATGTCTTCCAGATCATTCGAATTTAAAATTTATCTATCTTTGAAAATGTGTTTTTGCATTATTATGCTATGTTACTTGAAAATGGTCTCAAAACAACAACATTATTGTTTATTGCAATAACTTCTGGGACAATCTGTCGTCAAGTAAAATTTATCATCGTGACGGGCCTACTTCTGTTATTTAGAACTAAACATTTAAAATGTTCTAATTTTTCTAAAATTACAACTTATTTCCTATTTTCAAAGTCCCAGCAATGTTTAATAAATTACATTTTGTCCTCCAGTTATTGATTCACCATGTAGTCGTATCTTCTAACAATTAGTCGGTAATAACTTCAGTTGTAATTGGTTCCTTGATTCCTCATTTTTCATTATGCTTCTCTGGTTTATTCAGCCGCCTTCCTCTCCTCTCACCCAATATTATGATCCTGTTTCCTCAGTCTGGTGAAATTCATGGAAAACAGCCTCACCCTTCCGTTGAATATTTAACATTAAGCAGCTCCTCTTCCTCACAGCCTCTTCCTCTGCTTCCTTCTTGTCTGTGTTTGCTTGTTCATGGAAGCAGAGCATCTGGTCCTGAAGCTTCTCTCACAGGTAGAGAGGAATGTTTAAAGACACATCATATTTGATTTATTCGTTTATTTTAGATTAGCTTTGTTCTGCGTCTGCCGCAGTGCTCCTCAGTGACCCAATTTACTCGAATATTGTTCACGTTGTGCTGTCTGAATAAGCTGAGGTGATATTTCTCGCTTGTCTCGGTTCACAGAAACTTGGTTTTGGTGTATGATCTTACATTCAAATTTGAAAATACTTTATTGAACCCAAAGGGAAATTAAATGTTGCTGTAACTCATTTTAATTGAAATTCTTCAAAGAGTTACTGTAGTGATGGCTGTTGGCAGGAAAGATCTCTTGTAGCTGTCCGTGTTACAGCAAATTTGAAGAAGCCTCTGACTGAAGAGAGACTGAGTTTGTCTGTGGTCAGCATTGTCCATCTTTTCTTGATTTTGTGAAGAATCATTCTTTGCATCGCCAGGTTTCCACAGTCGTCCCCAGAACAGAACCAGGCTTCTTTATCAGGTTGTTCGGCCTTTTTCAATCATTTCATTTATAATATGATCATAATATTGTCTGGGATATTTCTGTTCAAACTTATGTCTTTAAGACGGCCAGGTGACTTATTGGGAATTATTTGGGCTGGGAGATAAATTAATTTAATCAATTAATAAAGTTTACTGTTCAAGAAGATTTAATTTTTGACATTTTTGTTACTAGAGTTTCAGGAAATCCTTTTTGGTCTTCAAAGTGCCTGAATGCATTTTATTTTTCTTATAAATTTTCCCACATCAGTGGGAAAAGTCATCTTTGTTCATTAAAATGATGCTGGTTAATAGTGTAAAAGATTATGTGGGTTAACACACATAACCCCAACATTTTGACTTATTCACTGGTCATTTCTGCTGTTTTGAACTTGGATTAAAACAATTGTTGCAAGAAATAAAAATGGTGGAGTTGCAAAATTGTTTAGCTGGAATTTAATGACCTTTCTTAACAGTTCTGCTGCTAAAAAAAGCAAATACTTTGGTGTTATTATTAAAAAAAAACTGGATTTGAAATGTAGAGAACTAAATATTGAAAAATATGACCCAAACAGAATCTAAATACATCTCAGCAGCACCAGTAGAGACTAAATCCAACTTTTCTGCACTCCGACAGACTCAAAGTGCACAATAAAATGGATTTAAGGGCTAAAAAAGTGGATTTTTCATGATGTGTCCCGTTTAGGAAAATAAAGGGAGACATTTTTTATATACCGAGATCCGATTTGCTGTGTAAAAATCTGAGATTTTATTTTTAAGCCATACTGGCCAACTCCAGGTATGAAACACTTAGATTTATGTGAGTCAGTTTGAGGTTCACTGATCACCGAGACTTTAATCCATTTTTGAAAACTCTGTCCAAAAGGTACGGATTTGATCCGATTCAGGTTTACTTTTAAGAACAGTAAACAACAATAATTTTCTTTGTTTCTGTATTCTTGATAAATTAAGAATTGAATTGTCAAGATTAACATGCTTTAAAGTGAAATAAAAATAATGATTTCTTTAAAACAGCTCAGTATTATAGAGCTCTGTCTTCCCTGCATCAATGAAAATGTACAAATAAAGAGAAATCAACAAATAAACCAAAAATAATTGCATCTCATCAACTCCTTTACAAGATAAATTAATGCTCAATAACTTTTTTTCTCACCTGAAATGTAATCAGCATTATATCACAAGATATTTATTGTTTACCAAAATGTGTCAAATTTATTATGTGAAACTGGAAAAGGCTGCTGCTGTTTAGTTTATGTAATTTTGCAGGAGCCGTTCTGCCGTGATCGGCCGTTTTTGTTTGAAGCGAAGAGGCGGCGTCACATTGAGCGTCTGAGACCAGCTGGTGCTGCACAGCTGTACGGTTAAACAGGACTTCACTGATGATTCACAACAAAGGCAACATGATTACAGAGCCCACAATTAAAACCGTCTGCACCCTCTTTCATTAGTTAGCAGCTAATATCAGGCATTTCTGTGATTAGTGCGGTTAGTTCCTGTGTTGTGGTAATCCCTTTCTGTAAGTGGAAGTTCAGCTATAAAACAATGAATATGTTTTTTTTCCAGCTCTTCAATGTGAATAATGTCAGGAATCCCCTATTTTTATTTTATTTTTACTAGATTAAATTTTACTGGCTCAGTTTTGCCTAGGAGGAGATGGAGACATCACCATCCCCAAAAGAAAAGCAAATTTATTTAGCCAGCTCAGTTTCTTTAAATAAATAATTAGCTGCTTAATTATTTTACATTTGGTTTACAAAATCAAACCTATATTAGTTCACTAATGCAAACATTTTACTGACAGGTTGAAAAAAATCCTAAATCTAAACAAATTCATATTTTATAATATCATTAGGGCGATATTGACTTAAAGTTTAATAACGATACTTTGCAGTGATATTGTGATAACAATAAAAGTCATAAGAAGAACGGCTGATATTGATATCTGATATTAACATTGCTATTTACCAATATTACATATATTTCATTACCATTTTGACACCTGTGGGGAAACCCCTCCCTCCACCAGAAACTGATAAAAATAAATATCAGTTGTTTATATCGGCCCAGTTTTATTTATCGAGAGGACATCGATGTGTTAAAAAATTACTAATATCTGCCGATACTGATGTTGTTGCCGATATATTGTGTATCTCTAATAAGAAGTATTTACAACATCTTTTTTTAGGTAATTATAGCCTCACAAACACAAATGATACTCTTGAAAAACATTTATATTGTGGTTCTTTCGGACACCAGTCGCATAATAAAAAGTTATTGGTGTAATTAAACTTCACACAGTACCTGCATTTTCAAATTTATTAGTATTCCTTAATGCTTTCAGTAAACAAACAATGAGAAATGGAAAGCATAACATTCGTGACAATATGGACAGGTTTAGGGGCATTTAAACATCATTAATTGTTATGTATCGTTCTGACCATAAGAAATTTATCACAATAAATGAGAAACAACATGATAAATGCCCACACCTCATTTTAGAAACAATCACATTAATTAAAAGCTTGTTTTCTGAAAATGTCATAAATAAAAGTGAGCTATGAGGCTCAAAATTGAGTTCAGTTGAATCACGTTTCCACTGTTCATCCTTCAGATGTTTCTACAGATTCGTTTTCATCAACCTGTAGTGAATTCGGTAGATTGGACAGGATCTGGAAAGGCACACACCTGTCTAAATAATCTCCCACAGCGGACGGTGCGTGTCAAAGAGCAAACCAAGCCTGACGTCAAACAGACGGGAATCTCTCAAGGCACAAATCTGGGGAAAAGGTGCAAAATGAAAAATGTCTGCAGGCCTCCATCCACCGTAAATGGAAGTAGATAGTTGGGAGCTTCTTGTTAAACAAAAGACTATTAAGGAGCAATATAGTTACCGTTTACCGTTTTAGTTTTGCTCTTTTATTTATTTAATTAACAATTTATCGTTGAGATGTGTGGAACCATAAGTGATAAGTTACATTGTCCTGCAGAGACCTAAATGTTATGCAGCATATCACCTGAACCAAAGCGAAGGGTAAAACTGTTAATATAATATTTAAATGCCAACAGATGCCCCAGCTAATGCAGGGGCATCTGTTGGCTAACGCCCCCTTCTGTTCTGGAGTGCAACTTCATATATGAGGAAAGTTTGCACAATCTCCCGCTATGAACCTGGTTGTTATTTCATGTTTAACTCTTCAAAATGTCTAAAAGTGCATTAAAAAAATGGTAAGATGCTGGTTGAATAACTGTTAAATGAATACATATGTTTTCACTTCTCTAGTTGTTGGGTCATCAAAATGTGTTTCCTGCAGAGGAAATTGTTGAGCTGCTGTCAGAGGTCACCAAATGTTGCATATGGATGCTGTTGTAAAGGAAATATTTCTGCAGAAACTACAATGAATTATTCTCCACTGATAATTTTAGTTCTTATGTCGTTTCTATGGGACGGTACTGATCCGGTTTTGCACCGACACTGCAGTTTCTTTCTGAAGCTGCTTTGCTAACCATCTTCCGTTTTTCTCTCTTTCTCCAGCTGAAACTTGAAGACCGATCTATTGTCATTAGAGACATCGTGCGTAGGAACAATTCTGCTGTAAGTGAAATCCTTTTTTTTAATTGCATACTTCCTGCACTTCTTCCTTTCTGTCATTTTAGCGCTTTTTTTCAATTAGCTCCCTCTATTTATGAGTCATGACACAGTTCAGAGCTCCATTTGCTGAACATGACTGGAATATTATTGGGACAAGCCGCTTCCAGGAGAGCAGAGGGTCTTTCTTTGTTTTATTCAACAGCCTGAGCATTAGCGCTGCATTAAGCTTTGAAATGGCCTTTTAGTTCAAAAATGGAGTCACATTTTCTGTCCCCCAATTAATGCGCTTTATTGTGAGTTTTATTATTCTAATGTGTAGCATTTATGGCCTATCTGAACTATTTTATATCCTTTTAGGCACAAAAAACCCTAAAAGTCAGTTTGTAGCAGAATTGGGAATAATTTCATACCATCAACATGTTTCTGTTTTGTTTTATTTCAGGACAACCAGTGTGGTATTGTGACCAACATTGACATCGAGTGTGCTGTGAAGTTTGTGGGAACAAATTGCGTTCTTTACCCAGTAAACAGCAAAGACCTGCAGCACATCTGGGTAAGAGAGTATTAACTTCTCTGTAATACTTAAATCTCATTCATACTTATCTGTCCTTTGTTATTCTAATACTCTTGTTCTTTTTCATTATTGTTTTGGTCAATTTAGATTCATAAAACCAGGTGAAAAAAAACAAACGGTAGTTTTTATAGAAAAACCTTGGATTTATGTGCATCAAAATACTATTTTTAAAGTGGATTAAGAAAGATGATTTAGTTTTACAGTAACAAAAAGTCACATTTGCTATCATACATTGAACAGAGTATCAGGGCTGTTCTATGGGAAAAAATGGAGGAGTAAATTTCTGCCAAAGAATCTCAGAAATCTTCTGGAAAAAACAAGGAAAAGTCAAAAAATATATGGGAAAAAACTCAAGTTTTTAGATAAATCTCAGAAATTTGTGGGGGAAAAAAGTGAATAATTATTTTTTTAAAAATCTAGAAAAAAATCTGAATTTGTTTTAGATTAATTTAAAAAAAAGACGAGGACATTTATGAGATTCTAAAGTCAAAAGTTTGTTAGAAAAAAAAGATTCTCAGAAATTTTTGAGAAAAAAACGTCCGAGTTTCAGATATTTTCTAGAAAAAAACAGAAAATTTAAGATTAATTTCAATAAATGTTTAGGAAAAAAATAGGAAATGTTTGGAGAAAACATTCTAGAGAAAAACTCTGAAATTTCCATTACTAGAACATTTCTGAGATCAATCTCCAATTTTTTTTTACTTTTCAAGGTCAGAAATCTTAGCTTTCCTTGATTTTTGGTGGAAATTTTGGTGTGCAAATATCACAAAATTCCTTGCAAATATTTGTAAATTAGCAACACAAATTATGCAATTTTGATAGGAAAAAAATCACCAAAACATTTGCAAAATCATAGACTCATCAGTGTGAGAAGATGTTTATCTAATTTACAGAAGTGCTTTATTCATATTTTATCAGTTTAATAGGTTTTATCAGTACATTCTGGAACAACCGTCCCTTTGGTCTTGATATGACCCAGAATGAAAATGAGTTCGACACCTCATGAAAAACCGACTGCGTTTGTTTCTTCCAGTCTTTTATGTACGGCGACTACATCGCTTATGACTTCTGGCTGGGTAAAGTCTACGACCTGACCAATCACATCATCCTCAAGCTCTCCAATGGAGCCAGGTAGGCTGCCTGCGCCTGCATGAGCGTGACGTTGGAGCGCAGTGCGACCGCGTGTCTGTCTCTCAGAACGTGCGAGCAAATTAAGTCGGATTCACGAGTGCCACATCAGTTGAGCTTCAGCTCCGTCTCTCTGCTTCCCTGCAGATGCTCCATGAGCGTCGAAGACGGCGCCAAGCTTTACGACGTCTGTCCACATGTCAGCGACTCGGTATGTAGCCGTGAGCTTTTCTGTCACCTTTGTTTACTTTATTTTGTCTTGGAGGTTTATAAACGCGTAGATTCAGTTTCTCCTGAGCTAAAGACGTTGCTAAAAGGAGCTTTAAATCAGTGCATGCAAGCAGCTCTATTTTTATTAATGTTCCTAAAGTAGAAAATAAGAAGAGCTCTGTTTCTATAGTTGTGTTTTCTGAGCATTATTTTTAACTCTCAATTCATCTGCTTATTTGAAATTATTTGGGTCATAATATGAATAATTAATTTAAAATAAGGGCCGGAAATTTAACCTGTCTGGAAACTCTGATTAAAAATAGCTGCTCGCATGCACTGAAATTTACGACTTTTTCTTTTAAATTCATCTTAGTTGATGCCATTAATGAGCAGCTGGAGGCAGACCTTTTATTCTCACTGTCTGACATTAAATCAGACAAAGCTTTTTCTGCTTTTGGTCAGTAAGAACTGCAGAAACTGGAATCAGTTTATCAGCATTTTCAGGAAATGTGAAAAAAAACAAAACAAAAAAAAACAATTCTTTATTTTAAGATGAGCCAAAAAAAAGGAAGCAGTTTTTTTTTTCAATAATAAATTTTGCTGGATAATTAATTGTAGCAGTAATTAATCTAATGCGCCAAAATGAAATCCACTGCTCTAGGATTTATTTAATAAGTTTGAGAAGAAAAAGACAAACGGCTTTATTTCCTTGCCTCTTTTGTCTTAAAATTAAGTTTTTTTTTTTGTTTTGTTTTACATTTCCTGAAAATGTTGACAAATTAAAAAATGCTGTTTTGTAAACCTAATAAAATTTACTGTAACATGGTGAATGTTCGACATTTGTTCATGTTATTGCTGTTTCTTCTTCAGGGTTTGTTTTTCGACGAGGCGTACGGTTTCTACCCGGGCCAGGTTCTGATCGGACCCGCTAAGGTCTTCTCTAACGTACAGTGGCTGTCGGGGGTCAAACCTGTCCTAAGCAGGAAGTGCAAGTTCAGAGTGGTGGTGGAAGAGGTGAGAGGGTGACCAGAAATCAGCAGACATCTTAAATGTATCTCCATGTGTTTCTGCATGTTTGGTCGTTATAAATCCTGGAGTTTTGCGCTTCTGTCAGGTGAAAGTCGTGGAGCTGAAAGTGACGTGGATCACCAAGAGCTACTCTCCAAAAGGCTCTGACAGCGTGTATCCACCTCCCTCCACCATCACACAGGAAAATCTCCACAGGTCAGTCAGTCCTTCTCTTCACATAGCGTCTGCGTCCGCCCCCTCGCTCCTACATGGGACGCCTGGACGGTTTACGCTTCCTGCTGAACATCCTGTAGGATTTGATGAGCTTTAAGGAGACGTGGGTTTTATGCGTTTGTTTGGATCAACATTTGCCGTTGGTGTAACACTGGCTGCTCTTCCTGGTTCCAGATCATAAAAACATTTATTACAAAACCAGTTATACACACTTAATATAATATTAGAGACAGAGCACATTAATTCATAAATGCGTAATTATCACACTTTATGCAACTTTGTATTTTTTCTGTCTTTTTATGATGTAATGCGCTTTGAAGTGCCTTGTTGCTGAAATGTGCTATGCAAATAAATGTGATTGATTGATTTATATAATAACTTAGCAACAACTTGCAGGCAGGAGTGAGAGCGCTGCCCAACACAAATAACAATAACGCTAAATAAAACACAATTTTCGAGGCAGATGCATTTTCCACAAGGAATTTTAATAATCAATGTATTCGAATCATTCGAGCCCTAAATATTTTTCTGAAGTACTGGACCAAGTGACACAAGACAACAGCATTAATGATTTGAGGGATTAATTTTAGTGTATATCAGTCAAGTTTATCTGTATAGCACATTTCAGCAAAAATGCATTTCAAAGTGCTTTATGTCATAAAAACACAAAAATACAAAGTCATAGAACACAAAGGAAACAACTGAAGCTCCACATTTTGTCAAGTGTAAACATCATTACACATCAGAAAGTGTATGTTTCAAAATCAACTCTAAACGGGTGGTTTTTAGTCTAGATTTAAAAGAACTCGTGTGTAAACATCGTTCCATTGAACAGCCGTTTCTCATGCATGATTGTCGCATTTGAGCAAAGCCGTCCTGTGATTGGTTGCAGGGTGAGGCGTTTGGGATACTATGACCACACCCAGAGGGAGCTGGGAGAAAGAGCCCTGTACATCATCCCTGCCAAAGGCAGCGCCACATGCATGACCTGTGACGGACCCGAAGGGGCCCATTTTCTACCAGAGGACCCGATCGCCAGAAAGGTGCAGTTAAGCTTTTTACCTGTGTGTTCAGCGGCTGTAAAGCATCAAATCCTCTCTTGGTGTTGATTAAAACACCTAATCAGATTGATCATCTGTGATCAGAGTTGGCTTCTAACCAGTTACATTTATTCAGTTACATTCACTTAAGTAACTTTTGGAAAAATTTACTTTTAGGAGTATTTTTACTACACTGTACTATTTAATTTATTACAAAGTATTTCTACTATTACTTTTGTAATACTTCTGGATTTTCTACCCACTGAATTAAGAACAAACATGTTTTAACTAAAAATGTAACTAAAAATTATCGAAATTATCCAGACCCTCTTTTGCCTGAATATATACATATATATATAGGTCCGTCTTATGATGTAATTTTTAAATATTAAAAGATTGATAATTTGACAAGTTAATCAAATGATCAATTAATACTTTTTTACTCTTACTTTAGTAATTTCTTAGATGGCTACTTTTTACTTGAGTCAAAATTTTAGTTACTCTTCCCATCTCTGGCTTTGATTAATCCCAATTAATCATCTTAATCTTAATCCTCCTCATTAGACGATCTTAATGTCTTCAGTCAGAGGCTTCTTCAAATTTGCTGTAATACAGACAGCTACAGAAGGTATTTCCTGCCACTAGCCATTACTATCTACAATAACTCTTTGAAGAGTTTCTGTTGATATGACTTATATCAACATTTAATTTTCTTCAAGATCAATAAAATATTTTTGAATTAATTACTATGTTCAACTTTGTAAGCTTGAAAAAACATTTTTATAAACATACAAATTTGCATATAAAAATGTTTGTTTTACAGGTTTTCATATTGAGGAAGATTTTTAAAAAAAAGTGATTTTGTTTTAAACGTTAATTTAGAAAAGTGAACTGTAAACTAACTGTGGAAGGATAATTTATTGTTGCACTATTTTATCAGGACTTCCATCACTGTGTTTATTTAAAGTGAAATTATTCAGATATTTTCCTCAGTCATCTTTTCTCTCATGTTTGCGACGCTGCATTGTTGACCGCAGCACAAGGCCGTGTAATGTGCTGCTTTGAACCCTCCGCCGGAGAAAGGCTTTTAGATCAAAGTAGTGTGATTAATCTGTAATATTAATGCATTAAATATTTTTAGCTTAATCGCTTGCATTAATATTGACAGCCCTAAAAACAAAAAACACCAATTATAATTTGAAATTGTTAAATTAGGAAACCAAGACACATCTGACTAAATGAACTTTTGCTGAGTGGATGTGCATCATTCAGTTTGGCCCAATTTAACAGATAAACGGGTAAAATAGTTGTTTTATTCTAGATTATGTAAAGAATGTACATTTATTTCAATATTGTGATTGAAATATAAACACTTAATGCTGATAAGACGCAACATATATCTTTATTTTTTTGAAAAATAAACCATAAAAAAAATTCTGAATAGTAAATGCTTTTATTGTGAAAATAAAAAGTGGTTTTATAATGCAAACTCTCGGTTTATTTTCCTGCTGCAGCTAAAAAGAGTTTTCAAAAAGGAGTCTGGAAGGAAAACGGAACATGCCGACCTTCAAGGTATCATCAAACATCCACAGATGAGTCACAAAAAGCGCCGTATTCACTGATTGAATCATTACTCTCTCTGCTTTCCACCAGGTGACCACAAGTCAGAGCAGACCGACTCGTCCCATCTCAACAACGGCCCGGTGACGCCGGGCCAGAACCCGGCGGATCCAAAGAGCGCCAACGACAACGCGGCTGAACATGGAGAGCAGGATGCAGATGATGAAGGCGCGGAGGACACTGACGACACCAGGTGTGTTTACCAACATTTGGTGGCTCTGATGGTCATTTTAAGGGCTGAGTTGAATTTATTAACAGGTGAAAACAGAAATTTTCTTATTTTTTTCTTGGCTCAGGTAAAATCACCAGAAATTATTTCTCTCATTATTGTGGCATTGAGCAGATATATATATTTAAAAACGTGTTTGTGAGTTTTTATTTGATGTAAGCAAACTTCACGTTTCTCTGGTTTAGGGAGTTTTTAACCCAAAATATACGAGTCCAGAAAAGAGAAATTTGGATTATGAGTCTAGAAACATTTTTTTAAAAAAGCAGCGTTGATTTTCATAAGTTGTAAAAAAAATTATTTGACTTTTCATCTAATGTGTCCAAATTGTTAGATTTACAGTAGATGAAAAACAGCTTCATCCAATGGAAACTATTAAAACAAGACATTTTAAAGGGATTTCAGTTGGAATAAATTAAAAGAACAAATCAAGTTGAAAAAATGTAGTTAATTCAAAAAAAGGTTTTCATAGATATCAAAGTTGAAATGGACACATATTGTAATATTTAGTTTAAAAGAAACAAGAACATCTTCAAGATAAATTGAGTTACTCAAACATAACTTGGATAGATTTTCTTCTAAAACAGCAAATATCATTCAAAAACAAAAGTTGCATTAAATAAATAAAAATGGCAGATTTTGAGTATTAAAAGCATACTACGCTCTAAAAATGCTTTGTTTTTGTTTAATACGTCATACATTTGAAAACATCTCATTCAATAATTTGTGCAAAAACACAGGAAAAAAGTTAACTATTATGTATAACCAAGATAAAATAACAAATTAGAGATTTTTTTTTTTAAATCTAAATCATTGAATCTGAAGCAAATTGAAAAATTCAGGGCTTGTTTAATTATTTTTTTTTAATCCAAATCATTGAATCTGAAGCAAATTGAAAAATTCAGGGCTTGTTTAATCTGTTATTTGTTGCAGATTTTCTATTCATTTTCTGAAATTTGAATGATTACCTGTGAAAGATCTGAATATAAACTTTAAAAGTCTTTACATCCATCCCACTTCATTTCTGTTATGTAAACTTAATCAAGTAATTAAACATTAAGAGATAATTTTTACCTTCCGTTATTAGTATTTTAATATTTTAACGTGTTATTTTTTTTATTTACTTATGAGCTAAAGGTTGTGAGTCAATGACCAAACTACCGCTTCCTGTGTGCAGCTCTCTCACATCGTCAGCCAGCTCCACCGCCTCGTCTCAGAGCGGCGGCCTGGGAACCAACCGCAAGAAGAGCATCCCGCTCTCCATCCGCAACCTGAAGAGGAAGCACAAAAAGAAGAGGACCAAGTTCTCCCGAGAGTTTAAGCGTGGAGACCGGTGGGTTAGCCTGGATCTTTATCCCCTGCGTTTTTATCTCCTCATCCACTCTGAAAGTGGATGTTTTCATGCTTCGTTTTAGAGATCAGGTGTTTTTGGCTGAGCTAAAGAGTCAGGAGTTTTGTTTCTGTTGGGTGGTTCACATTTCATTGCCAGATAAACATGAAGGATCAACGTTACAAACCGCAGAAACACAAGGATTTGTTGCATGTTTGTTTGGAAATGAGAGTATTTATAAATCCCAACATAAAAGAAGGTAGAAATCTTATTGACTCTAACAATAGATTTATATCAATGTCCAAACATGCTGGAGCGTACCTGCATTTTTATTTTCTAAAATTATACTGCAGCATATAATCTCAACGTGTAGCTAACCTCTGAAAGCTGTGATCAGGATGAAAGAAGCACTGATGTCCATTTTGTTGCTATACTTATTGGTTTTTCAGACTCCTCCTGTGACTTAAAAGAAGTCTAGCGACTTATTTGTTGTGTTACTGGGGAGTTTTATGGCGACAGCGTTGGGGAAACGGTCTGTCCTGAGCGAGCAGCGAAAGGAGAGCGGCCGTTAGCCGCTTAGCTTCTCCTGCTTCCTCAGCACTGCAGCCAGTCTGACACAGTCATCCGTTCAACACCAACCTTAACCAATAGAGCAGCGGAGACGCATTTCACTGTGTCCACATTGCAAATAAATCGCACATTTGTGAAGCCGAGTAACTATCAATCGTTTCACGCCTGTCGCCAAGGCAACGCTCGCAGCAGCTCCTGACTCGCCACCGGGCGAGAAAGAGGTGAGGAGGGGGAGCCAAATGATGCCGAACTAAAAGAATTGCACAAAATGTCAAAATTCTCACAGAAACATAAAGATAGAACTCTAAATGGCATATTTACACAGTTTGTCAGCTTACAAATGTTGTTCTGGGGATGAGTTTCATGCGTTATGTTAGCATTTGATGCTAACGTGGAACCTATGGAGATGACAGTGCATTATAGACTGTCTTACAAAAACAGTATCGCCACCTAGTGGTCCACAAGGTACTGCATGTAAACGACCGTTTAATTGCAGTGACGTCAGCTCAAAGTGCGACGCTACAGCTAGCTTAGCAAACGGTTACCAAATAATAATGGACAAGGTGCTTAAAACCGGGTCACTCAAAAGAAAAACTGAAGATAGCGGTGAAAAGAAAACAACATCATGATTAATTATATGATCGGAGG
Organism: Poecilia formosa; assembly: GCF_000485575.1. NCBI lineage: Eukaryota > Metazoa > Chordata > Actinopteri > Cyprinodontiformes > Poeciliidae > Poecilia > Poecilia formosa. The sequence goes on from NW_006800281.1 coordinate 514,652, forward strand.
AACGCAAGCCATACCTGCTGAGAGTGTTTTTGTGTCGTTCCCGACGGATTTGATTCTTTTGAACAGCTTTAAGCTGTGAAGGGTAGGACTCCAGGTATTTTTATTTTATTAAAACCGATTAAATTAATTAATTACTATAAATAAATAAATAGAATAGATAAAGATTTTTATTTCATGGTTTAGAAGAGGATTTTTTTGTTTTTGGCAAAACAACTCTATTTTTCTTTTATTGTGCTCCTAAATGATAAATATAACTAAAAATATGATTAATGCACACAACACTTGGTATTAAAGAACAACTTATTTTTTTAATTTCCATGTGAAAAGATTAAAATTCTCGTGTGCAGAATCTGTAAATAACTGAACTTGTTCATGATTTTGTCACAACCAGCTTGGATGAACAAAGAAAACAACAATAAGTGCGTTAAGAGACTAATATTTTAATTTCGGGTTGCATATGTGAACATTGTGGAGCATTGTGGCATCACTGTTTGCTTCATGGGTTAAGTGGTCCTCAGAAACACTGACTTAAAGTTTCAATTAAATGAGTTAAATGAGTCACAACATTTATTTATTTTGGGATCAATAAAGTATTTTTGAACATTTTAATTTGAAATTTGAACATCCTTCCTCGCTGCTTCCCAACATGTCAGGGGGAATATGAAAATTAAACAATTTTCAACATTTCTAAAGCAAAGTTTTTTTTGTTTGTTCGTTTGTTTTTCTGTTTTTTGCTGTCAGGGTTGCAGTGGAAGTTGTATCAACGAAGACCACCGCTGACGTGATGTGGAAGGATGGACGGGTTGAGAGGGCCATCAGGTCCAACATCCTCATCCCCATCCAGCACCTGGACAGCCACGAGTTTTGCCCCGGAGATTTTGTGGTTGACAAACGACGTGAGTCGACTTTGTCTGCATCCTGTTGCTCTGAGTACACCTTATTGTTTTTACATCACATTTTTTCTTTTTACTTTACAAATAACTGACCCGAATGTTCTGTAGGAGCTGCTGAAGTGCAAGCTGGGATGTCAAACTCATTTTCATTCCTGGCATCACGAATGTCCTAAAGGGCCTTAATGTTAATAAAACAACCCGTTATGAAACTGTTAAAACGTTACAGGTTTCTCTGCCTTCAATGAAAAATAAATACATTTTATTTGCTGTGGATGTTAAACAATAGTTACAATTTCTGTAAATGTGCCAGAATTAGCCTAAAGCAGGACAATTCTCAATTTGTTCAGCTGAAAACAGACTATTTAATATTGAAGTAATTTGGCACGATACAAATAAAACCTGATTTGATTTGACTGATGAAATAATAGTTAATCTGTTGTGTTGAAGCTATATTTCTGAGTATAGTTTGGGTTCAAGTGTAAGTAGTAGGAAATGTTGCTGCTGTGCTTGTGGTTTTGTTTCTGGATTTAGTTCTGACTAACAAACCAAGCGATTCATTATTGCTGCCGAATTTATGAACATTCTGGGTCATTTTATCCACATGATGCCATCATTACAAAAAAGAATGTTTTGTTTGCAACAATGCAATTTAGGAAAGGTTTTTTTTCATGTATATTATTACTGTCTCTGTGTTTTATTTGAACTGGCTCTGTGTGTGTGTTCAGCCCAAGCGCTGCAGGATCCGGGTGTGTACGGCGTGATCCAGTCCGGTGACCATAAAGGCAGAACGTGCGTCGCCAGGTGGATCAAACTGAACTCCACAGGTGACGACGTCGAGGTAAGTCAGAGCTAATGACGCTAGCTGCGTTTCTGTCACCCATAAACTGCACAAAGTGAAAGCACAAAAATAAATTCACTTAATGGAAACGCAACAATTTAGAAAAAAACTGGTTTGTCAGTTAACCCTTTCCTGCATGCAGTGCAGACAACAGCCATCTAAAAGCCATTTTCTTGTGTTTCTGATGGATCTTTAAGTTATAAATGCACACAGACCACTGAAGTGGACACTAGTGCATCATACAACACACTGCCCACTACTGGCCAACCACTGCAAGTGCAAGAAAATTTTGTTAAATCCAATATGGCCGACAGATGAAAAAGCAACTTAGGAGTATTCAGTCCCTTCTTCTACTTTAGAGGACTGCTGGTAAAAAAAAAAAATTGTGACATCAAGTAACCCTAAAGACTAAAACTACTGATGTATTTTCCAAATAACTTTGTATTTGTAGAAAATTACGACTCATAACCTAGAAAAAAAAACAATTTTTGCAATTCCCCCCACCCCCAGCCTTAAGAAAATCCAAAACACTTTGGAAAAAAAATCTCGACATAAAGGATCATAATCGATGCCATAAAGGGTCTGTGGTGGTTTTCCAGTTGTATCAAAATAGATGTATTTTACAAAACTGCTATTAAAATACTTTTATTTTGCATGGAGTCACGTGATCAACAGTTGGATGTTAGAAGTGGCAAAAATCACAAAAAAGATGACAGGATTTAAAAAAATGTTTTAAGTTAAGTTACTAAGAACTAAATTTTCTTCACAACAGTTGGTTTTTTGTTCTTTTTGACAGTATGCAGCTGGCTCCATCAGAGCTCTCTCAGCATCGCCCACTTCATAAAAGGTTGTTTCATTTGAACGTGTTGAATCCAAAGCTCTTCTGTAAAATCGCTGATATTCTCCCCAAAACGCTGCAGACGTAGCCGCTCCTGTTAGCGGTTTGTTGCTCCAACACCTGAATATAACCCAGACGTACGTTTCCTCTGATAGATGATGAGTTTTAGCACCATGTCAGAAATATGAATATATTTAATGTAGCTGTTTATAGTCGTCACTGCTGCGATCTTTAATAACTTATAGCAACAAGCTTATTCACGTGAGACTTTAATTGCATTTCTGACTTAATGGAAACACCACAATTAAGAAATTGTGTTTTCTCAACTGGCAAAGATTCCCACACACTTCTAATGGAAACACAGCTGCTGTTGGAGAACGTAAAAGAAATCTGCCTGAAACAGAAACAAATAATCTTTTCCTCTTGTTTTAGGTCATTGGTGTGGAGGAGGATGTCAGTGTGTACGACATCGCAGATCATCCAGATTTCCACTTCCGCACAGCGGACATCGTCATCAGGATATGGAACTCTGAGAACGGACAGAACGACTGCGAGAATGAGGTAAAAACGTCTCTACTTGGACTAGATCAATCCGTATTGTATGGAAGTAAAATCATCCAACTGTGTTATTCAGACAGCGAGGCTCATGTCAGTGTTGGCATGATGCTAACTAGTCTAAAACTGGATCTTACTAATGCAGGTTCTGTTCAGGTGAGCCTCAGTAAGTTGGAATATTGTCATAAAGTTCATTTATTTCAGTTTAATTCAAATCTTGACGCACAAATTGCTCTGTCTGCAGACGTCAGTGGGTCAGGTGTCCCGGGTGGATGTGAGCAGTAAAGTGGAGGTTGTTTGGGCCGACAACTCTAAAACCATCGTCCTGCCACAAGTAAAAATTCACATTTTAAACCTGGATTCATTCAGCAAGATCTACTTCACTCACAGTCTGACGTTTTCCCTCTCAGCACCTCTACAACGTGGAGTCTGAGATCGAGGAGACGGACTACGACTCTGTGGAGGAGACGAGCAGCGTCCTGTCCACGGAGGAGTGGGAGGACGAGAGCGACAGCTGGGAGACGGACAACGGCGTCACCACCGAGGACGACAGCCACGCCAACAACTCCAACGCCACCTACACGGTGACGCCCACCCCCACGCCAACCGGGTCCGCGCTGTTCATCATCCCACCACAAGAGGGCAGCAAGGCCGAGGTGACGAGTCCCACCAAGGGAGCGCCGGGAGAGGAAGGGGAGGCGTCTGTGGGCAGTCCCACGTCTGGAGGAGGTGGGGAGCGGCGGCCATGTTTCTGTTTGTGGTATCCTAGTCTGCTGGATTAGATTAGACCTTTGTTACAACTGTGGAGAATGTTAGGAGTAATTTGTTTTTGCCATCAAAGGCTAAAACAATTAATCAAATTAATCATCATGAATCGATTATTAAATCGTCAACTGATTTACCACTTGCTGTATTCTTGTTGGTTGTGCAGGAGGCTCCACTTCTGCTTTTCAGAGATGCACGGTTGTACAATTGCGCATCTGTTTGCAGCCATTTTTACGTGTGAGTGTAAACGTGGAGTTGGGGGCGTGGCCAGCAGAAGGTTATTGATTTAAATCGACGTGACGCCCTAAAACAGGAAGGAGCTCAAAATCTCATTATCTAAGAATGATGCCGAGCAAAAAATGTGATGAAAATGTTTTGTTTCAGCCCATTGATCTATCCTAACCTGTTCATGGAAGTATAATGAGAACTGGAACCTCTTTGGTGGCTAGATCTCTGCTGGTTGTATCATTTTGCCGTTTTTTTTCTGTAACATTCGTCCCGCAGTAACGACTCCAGGAGGAACCGTAAACGGAGCAGAGAAGCCCAACAAGGACGGCGCCTCCCGAGGCTTCAGAGAGCTGAAGGAAGCGCTGAAGATCCTGGAGAGCCTGAAGAACATGACGGTGGAGCAGCTCTGGACAGGCGGCTCGCCGACCTCCCCGACCTCAGCCGAGCCGGCCTCCGCCGCCAACGTGGCGAGCTCTCTGTCGCCGGCGGCGCCTGAGAAACCCACCAAGGAGAAACGCTTTCTGGACGACATCAAGAAGCTCCACGAGAACCTGAGGAAGACGCTGGACAACGTCGCCATCGTGGAGGAGGAGAAGATGGAGGCGGTGGGGAGCGGAGGCGCCGGACTGGAGGTGAGCGTCGCCGTCGCTGTGACATCGCCGGATGTGTGGAGGTGTTTTCAGCATCTGCTGCTCCTCAGGCCGAGAGGAGCGGAGAAGAAAAGCCGCAGCAGGAGCCGCAGACGCCGGTGGGGGGCCAGGAGTGGCCCAGCGAGTTCCTGAGCGACACTCCGGTCCTGTGCCAGCAGAGCGGAGGGAAGCCCGGCGTGACGTTCACCAGCGCCAAGGGAGAAGTGTTCTCAGTGCTGGAGTGGGCACCAGGTGAGAGATCCAGCACCCCGCCTTCAGAGATCCTCCTTTGTTTCCTCTGATAAGGAACCGATTGCAGTTTTCTGGCCGATCACCAATTAACCTTTAACCAAAACTGCAGGTGTGTCTCTGTGTCTGGTGAATTTTTGGCTAAAACATGTTTGTTTTTCTTTCAGTGGGTAGAAAATCAATACATTTTTACTAAAGAGTAGTGATGCAAGTAAAAGTAAAAAGTACAGCCTAGTAAAAATACTCCTGAAAGTACTTTTTCTTAAGTTACTCAAGTAAATGTAACTAGTTACTATCCAACTCTGAAGACAAAACTTGAACTTTTCAGCAATATATAGGAGCTTGTTTTAAATAAATAATGCTTCTTTGTTCTTTCCTTGTTTCTTTCTTTCTCTCCCTCTGTCCGTCTCTGTCTCTCTCCCTCTCTCCCTCCCCCCCCAAAAAAAAAGAAAAAAATGTTTTCCTTTTTCATTTTTATTGTAAAAATTCCTTTGAAAAATTACCAAATTATCACCACAAAATCTGTGATTTTAATTGCAAAAAACCACTAAAACCATCACAAAATCCTGGAGGAACAGCTGTTTCATGACATTTTAACAGTTTAATTGGTTTTGTCAGTATAGTCTGGCTCAACCGGCCCTTTAAGAACATTCAATTTTGATTTGGCCCAAAATGAAAATGAGTTCGACACTCCTGCCTTACACAGACTTTCAGTATTTAAGATGCTGCATGAACTGACCAAGTACATTATTGCAATATATAAACAACAATATTGCTGTTTTGAGACTATTTTTAAGTAATATAAACAAGATGCAAGAGCACATGCTCAAAGGAAAACTTTAAATTCTGATGAACACTCTGCCAAATGCATTGAGGATTTTTAGAAGGAACTTCTTGTTCTCTTCCTGATCGATCAACTTTTTCTCTCTCAGACACTCATTCGTTTAAGAAGATGGAGTTCCAGCCAGCAGAGGCGAAGAAGTTTTTCAGCACTGTGAGGAAGGAAATGGCTCTGCTGGCCACATCGCTGCCTGATGGGATCATGGTGAAAACATTTGAGGACCGGATGGTGAGTTTAATTTCCACTCATTTGGTCCTTCACTGCAAAAACACTAAATATTACCAAGTAGTTTGGACCAATTTCTAACACAAATATCATGAAATAAAGCAAAACTAACTTGAAGGAAATGTTTGTGCAAGATATATGAACTTGTTTTACGTTTAATTATTTAATATTGATTAAAAAATGTACAAGCTGATTATTTCACTATGGGAAAAAGTCTTGCTAAAAGTGAAATAATCTGCCAGTGGAACTTGAACTTTTTCATCATTATAAGTAACTTTTCTATATATATATAAAAAAGTTGCTCGTTAGTTTTGTCTTATTTCAAGTGAACTAAAAATATTTGCACTAGAAACTGGACTTAGTTGGTAACATTTTGTGATATTTCGGTGTAAACTTGGCGACATTTCAAAACGTCTTCCTTCTGCTGTGACCCAGGATCTGTTTTCGGCGCTGATCAAAGGCCCGACTCGGACCCCCTACGAAGACGGGCTCTTCCTGTTCGACATCCAGCTGCCCAACATCTACCCGGCCGTGCCGCCGCTCTTCCGCTACCTGTCGCAGTGCAGCGGCCGCCTCAACCCCAACCTGTACGACAACGGCAAGGTGTGCGTCAGCCTGCTGGGCACCTGGATCGGCAAGGTGAGCTCCGCCCTGCGATGCTGCAGCGCCAGCGGCTCGCAGCCACTCTCGATGCCTGATTGTTCCGGTTCTGCTGTGATTCACAGGGAACCGAGAGATGGACCAGCAAGTCGAGTCTCCTGCAGGTTCTCATCTCCATTCAAGGTCAGTTGGAGTGTTTTTCTTTATTTTTACTGTCTGATTTATTTGGTTTGTTTAGAGGAGCTGTGAGTCCTTCAGGTTGAGAGACTTAATGTTTTCATTTCAGGTTGTTTATATTAAGATGTTATTGTGGGTCAGTTTCAGGTTTGGTGATCGCTGAGTGTTTGTTAAACTGGTTAAATGATCCTCAGCCTGAAAGCTTTTGACAATCACTGATCTAAGTGAACTTAAGCGGATCAGTCAGAGGCGGTGATCGGTGTTGATCGTGTGTCTGCAGGTCTGATCCTGGTCAACGAGCCGTACTACAACGAGGCGGGCTTCGACAGCGACCGCGGCCTGCAGGAGGGCTACGAGAACAGCCGCTGCTACAACGAGATGGCGCTGATCAAGATGGTGCAGTCCATGACGCAGCTGCTGCAGAACCCCGTGGACGTCTTCAAGCAGGAGATCCAGGAGCATTTCGCCTGCAGCGGCTGGCGGCTCGTCCACCGCCTGGAGGCGTGGCTGGAGCTGAACGACGCCGCCGAGCGCGGCCACGCGCCACACCCGGCCACCAGGGGGCTCCACTCCAAGGACGAGGCGCCGGTAGCCCACAGCAGCCCCAGCAAGCCCGGCGAGGACGGCGTCCCGGGAGTCAGCAGCATCCTGGAGGAGGAGCTGGAGGACTCAGGGCTGAGCCCGTCCACCACCGCCGCCGCACCGCCGCCGGACCTCGGCCTCAACTCAGACTGCGACAGCACTCAGAGCGGCGCCTGCCTGGGCGGGGACAGAGCCAGCTCTGTGGCCCGTGGCGCAGCGCCGGAGTCCGGACCCAGCCAGCCGGTGGTGCGACCAAAGAAGCGGAGGAAGAGCTACCGGAGTTTCCTCCCGGAGGGCAGCGGCTACCCGGACATCGGCTTCCCGCTCTTTCCGCTCTCCAAGGGCTTCGTGAAGAGCGTCCGCGGCGTGCTGCAGCAGTACCGCGCCGCGCTGGCCGCCGCCGCCGTCCCTGAGCACACAGAGGACAAGTAAGTGCCTCCCCGACTCACACCTGCTCCCCGATCTCTTCCTCTCTTTCACCTTCCTCAAGTCTCAGAGGAGGATAGTCACTGCCTCCGTCTGTTGGCCTCCTGAACTGCACCAGGCGCCGCCACCACCCTCTTCCTGTCACCCTCCACCTCTCTGCTCCTGCTGCCCGCACCTCTAAAACGTTTCCTCTCACTGAAAGCCGCCTGGTCTGGACTTTCTGTGGGTTTCACTGCAAAGACACAAAATCTTACCAAGTATTTTTGGTCTCGATTCCAGTGCAAATGTCTTATTGCGTTTAAAATAAGACAAAACTACTAACTGTTCAGCATTTTTTTAGCACAAAATAGTTCTTAGATAATGAGGCTTTAGTCTGCTCAGTCATTTCTAATTTTAGCTCCTTTCAGATTGAGCTGTTTTAGGGCGTCTTGTCACTTTAAATCCCTATAAGATGACCAAACAGGCTGGAACTCAGCTTAGGTTGCTAGGTAACAGGCTGGAACTATTCTGGGGTTGCTAGGTAACAGGCTGGAACTCTTCTGGGGTTGCTAGGTAACAGGCATTGCCCATGGAATGTGACTTAATAATCTGAGGTTTTTGAAACAGCTCATTTTCCAGACACCAAAAAACTTTAACTTTGGATACCTGTGGAATATACTTTTAGTGGCCAGAAAAAAGGCAAAAAAAATGGATGGTACAGAAAGAACCTACTGCTAGAAAATGGGCTCAAATAGTGGCAGATATTTACAAAATGGAAAAAATAACCTTCACAGTTAATTTAAAAATAGACTTATTTTTTTAAAGATTGGAATAAATTGGAAAAATATCTCAAACAATGTATGCCAGAAATAATCTTGGATTTTTCTTTTATATATTTTTTTCTTTTTTGAGAGAAACAAATAATTCAGTATGAAATGATACCACCTGACTTTAGTTTGCACTTTATAAACAAAACTCATTGATTCAATGTAATGTTTTGTGGATTTACAGTTTCATGTATTGACACACCTGTTATAGCTACACTCTCTGACCCTTTTAGTTTGTTCTTTTTATTCTCTTCCATATGTATTCCTTCATACCAACAAATTTTGTCTGTGAGGTATGCTAAGCAAAATGTTGAAAAAACAAAAAACTTGAACTTATTGTCAAAAAATGTCTTTTTTTAAAAAAGCGTTTTAGGCCGTTTTAAAAAGGAGCTGAGACCCAAATGGAAAGATGAAAATGCGCAAAATCTGAATTTTGAATAATATTTCTTTGGTTTTGATGAAAAATTATTAGTTTCACTTATAAGAAGACATCAGTGAAAAATCTGCTAGTGGAACTAACACTTTTTCATCAAAATTAAAGGAATAATTTACTTAAAACTCCTTAAAAGTTACTTGTGAGTTAATTTTGTCTTATTTCTTGTGTGATAAGTTATTTTCACTAGAAACGAGATAAAAAATACTTGGTAAGGTTTTGTGTTTTTTCCAATATCCCCTCATTTTTTGTGTTTTTCTCTCCTTTAGTTACCCCTCAGATGAGTGTGATGGCTAACACACACACACACACACACACACACGCACACACACACACACACACCCTCCTGTGAGAGCAGGTAGAAACCAGTTCTCCTCTGTCAACTGTCTAACTGGTTCCACTGACTGACTGGGCAGGGCGTCACTGGGTTCCCCCTGCAGGCCGCTGGGGGAACTGCAGCTCTCTGTAGCACTCCTGATATCACAGCTGCACCTGAAGGACGCCGCCGCCGCGGTCCGACCCGCTGGGGGGAAACATGGCGAGCACAAACTGTGAGCATTCTCCGGCTGGAAGCTTTCTGCCAAAATCCCCAGAAACTCGCTCCGTCACCGATCCTGCTGGTTTCCACCCGGCCGACCTCTCCGAGGCGGAGCGGCAACGTTTACACGTTTGATGAGCTGCAACTTTGTACTTCGTTTTGTTTTTTTCCTCATAGTTTTCAGAGTAAAACGTTGCTTCATACGTCAGCAGCACCCACTCCATGATGATCCCACATCAACATGTTGCCTTACTTGAATCTCAGACGTTGATCACTGACTCGCACTAAAACAAGGAAAAAGAAAAAAACACTGAAATGTAAAGTGGTTTCCTGTCGTTCTTCTGGCTGTTTTGCACATGCAGGTGAAACGTCACAACACAAGCGAAGGGGGCGGGGCGTCAGAGGTGACCCAATGTGAACCCATTTTGTTTGTTTTCCTTTCATTGCTTTGCTGCAGAATGTGTTGTGAAATGACCTCTGGGTGCTTCCTGGGGGGAATCAGCAGTCTTTGTTTACATCTTTTTAGATTCATCTGACATTTTACACATCATGACTCCCTCCTCCCCGTAGTCTGCGACTCGCTCTGATCCGAGAGCGCCGGTTCTCTCATGTTGTACTTGAACTTTGATGCTGAGACGTTTTTGATAAAGAGCACACTGTGCCACTTCGGACCTCGGAGAAGAATTACGAGCCAAGAGCTGCTGCATTTTAAAACGAATAAAAAGATGAATGAGTGCTTGTTTTTTGCATCGTCTTCCATGTTTTTTCCCCATCATTCCCCTCTCTCTCTCTGTGCGTTTCATTTTGTTCGCCTTTAACGCCAAGAGGCGACGCCGATCACTTCAAAGAAAAGCTAACACTCTAGATGCACACTGAGTTTTTTTCTCCTCATGAACAAACAGAAAATGTGAAGTTAAAGTCCGGCAGGATGTCGAGCCTGTAAAGTTTCCTGTGTGTGTAAATCGTTCCCAATTTAATCCATTCTTCTTATTTTTTACTGCAAGCAGTTTGATTTCCAGCCAAAGCATGTAACTTGTTGCTTTAAGCCTCTTTTGGCTCCACAAAGAACTTGACTGTACGATGTCTGCATTTCCACAGTGGCCTGTTGTTGATATATTAAAAAAAAGAGCTAATAAAAGTATAATTTGTAGCCTGATTCTCTGTACAGACATCATGACTATTGAAATACATACAGGTACTTACAGTATATATTTAACACAAACTTGGGTTGAATCACCTGGATGCTTGGGGCGTTTATGTACATAAAGCTGAGTGTGCTGTACTAAACATTTCTTGTTTTCCTTTTTTTTTTTTTAATGGATTAATTTGTTGCTTTAAGACGACTGTATAGTGATGTATTAAACTTTGCAAGCAGTATCATAAAAATGTTTCGGCTTTTCTTCATTTGCATCGACGTTTCTCATCCTCACACCGACTTCACATCGTTTTCATGAAACAAAGTTAATTTAACATCAATACCGAGTAGGGAAGAGGTGTCCAAAGTGTGGCCCGGGGAACATTTGTGGCCCCTGAAATGATTTTCGTCTGCTCACCGACTAAAAGTCAAGAACGATAAAAATTGGGCCGATTAAACCAGAAATTAACAGTCGACCCCAAAATTCTCAAATTGATAGTTGAGGATTTATGGATTTCATTAAAATTTAGCTTATCAAGCAGGTGAAGCTTAAAAAAATCACAAAAAAACTAATTTTTGCATTCTTAATTTAATGAATATTGTGGCACACAAGTTGTTTAAATTTGGCTAAAGGGACGAAAAGTTTGGAGACAACTGATGACTATTTTATAACTGCTTAGAAAAAGAAAAGGAGATTTTTTTTCTTTTTTTTTTTTTCTTTTTACAAAAATATGAGCCAAATTTAGCCAAATCTNTCCCACTTGAGTTTCAGGTAGAACATATTTAATTTTTTAAATCTTAAATATAAATTATATATATTCTGTACAATTTTGGCTTAATTATTGCTCTGATAGTTTTTTTAATTTTTTTTAAGTCAAACAAAACACTCCAGTTAACGATTTTCTGCCCTACAGTGTTGCCATCTTTCTTCTAAAAGTGACCAACAATACTTCCTTGGTCTATGGCCAACCTGCAATTACACAACCGTACATCTTTGAAAAGCAGAAGTAGAGCCTCCTGCACAACCAACAAGAATGCATTAAGTGGTTTGTGCTTGGTAGGTCAACAACGAAACACTTGTCTTTTCCAGCAGCCATTGTACTGCATATACAGCAGTAAAACCAGCTGACCAAATGTGCTACTTCTCCTCTTGGGTGCTAGGTAACGTTACATTCAGAAGGTCTTTGAAATGGCTCATTTTCCAGAAAACAAAAACAAATTTATTGCTAAAAACAGATGATTTTTTTTTAGGAGTTTGAGCTGTTTTTAGAAGTAAACCCATATGGAAGTACAAAAACATGCAAAATATACATTTTTCATATTAGATCCCCTTTAAATAACATCGTCCATCCCACCTGGATGAAGAAAATTTTTGTCTGTTTCAGTAAAGAGCAAAAACAAACAAGGCACACCACAGGTTTGTCTTTATTTTATTTAAGTCAATCAAAAACACCCGTGCAGATTCTTTATTCTTTAATTTAATAGAAAACATACAGACATTGGTCTAAAATAAAAAATATATATATCTCTGCATAAAAATATGAATCATTCAGTTGTCAGTGTTGCAGAGAAAGATTCAGCTGCTTTCCCTTCACCGTAAACATCTAAACCGACTCCAGTCCTCGAGGTTCGGCAACCTGCAGCTTTTAGATCCAATAACCCAAATTTTTTGTTTTTTACTCAGACAAATGTATCTAAAAGTCACAGGACACCAGAGTTGAAGCTTTCTGATCTAAACCCATAGCTAGATAAAGCAGCTCTGACATGAAAACCTTTTTCCTTTTTTCAGAGAGCAGCTGGACTCGATGATTTAACAGCCTGTTGAGGTTTCTAAAAACCTCTCTGCAAAAATGCCTTCAAAATAAAATCATGTTTCATTTTTATTCTCTAATCAAAGAAGAAAGAAACTTATTTTTTTTTCTTCTGGATTCAGCAGGCAGCACAAAAGATGCAGCAGCGCATTTCAACCACCAGGCGGCAGCAGATTCAAGGCACGTCAAACAAGTTAAAGGACCAGTACAAACAAAACAAGCTGCAGCTAAATAACGGTGGAGCTCTTTCTGAATCATGACGTTTTAACTTGACTAAGGTAAGAAACAGATTCTATTTTATTCCTTCAGGCGCTGACGTCATTTCCTGACCACCTTTATGTCCCACCAAAGATGGCAACCAGCTCTCTACAGACAAAGTTTGTTCTTAAACAGTCAAGCAGTCAGTGGATCTGAATAAACACAAAACATGACAATATGTGAGTTTTGTTTTTAGAGGCACCTTAAATCTTTACAAACCAGGAAGTCCGTACTTGCAATCTGGGAGATAAATCACATTTATCACATTTTTGGTTTTTGAAGATTAAATTTTTTGGAAAATCAGGATTTTCTTTCCCCTCATCAACAAGCTCTTTGGGTTTCCGTATTTCGGAGTGACGTCAGCTCAGCGAGAGCCGCCATCTTGTTTTACAGCTTCTATTTATTTGGACTTTAAGTTTTTATTTTTCAGTTACGAGAAAAAGTCATATTATTAGGAGAATAAAGTCGTAATTTTTTTGAGAACTCCTCTACAAAAATAAAATGAGGAATGCTGTTCATCTTTTGAAGTTATACTTTGGTTTAAGTTTTACAGATGAGGAAGTACTTCATTTTTTAACACATCAGAATCAAATTATTATCAGGACTTTGAAAGGATGGTGTAAAGAACTGAGTCTTATTTTGAAGAAAACTGCAGACTGGTCACGTCACATTGAAGTTGTTTCTTGTGTTTTCAGGTAAAATTAAGGCTTTATTCAGTGAACTGACTTTATTCTCGTAATTAAACTCATTATCAAAGCCTGGTCCTAATACTCAGTAGTATAAAACACAGAAGGAATGACTGAAATAAAAAACTTTTTTGACGTTTTTTTTTTTTTTTAAGAAAAGAAAACAAGGGAAAATGTAATTAAAATCAGATTTAGCTGTAAAAAGAAATCGTCACCATCTTGCCCAGCCTGCTACAATCAGTGCCTTTTTAACGTCCCCTGTTTAAGGCTCCTCAGTTTTTCCACATGGATAAAAATAATAATGTTTAAGCATCTCTAACTTTCACAGTTTAATGTTAAAGACACGTTGGTAAAGATGGAGAGTGTGTGGCGTCCAGCAGAGACAAACATACTGGTGCTGGAAGCAGCGGCTGGAAAGATGGAGGGAGGATGCAGCAGCACAACGAAAAACACTTAAAAAACAAAAACAATCCATCAGGACAGGTGCAGGAGTTTGGTTCAATACTCTGGTTTCCTGTCTGCGGAGAAACCGCGACCTGGAGCAGCGATTTGTCCGGTTAAAGCAGAATCTTCTGGGTTTGACTGAGTGTTTGAGGCACATTCACACACACGCAGCCGGCATTGTCCTGCAGAGCACCGATAAACACCAAACTAATCCTCTGCTGTTGCGTAATCTTGAACTGAGCCACTGCAGAGTAGCGGCGGACACGATTCGCCTGCGTGTTTGGGTCTTAGCTCCGGTGGCGCCGCCAGACTGAGCGGCTGAGTGTTTAATATTAAATAAATAGACTCATTAATAATTCATAAAGCTTGGCTCAGAACAGTGAGGCAGGATAATGGATGTGTGTAGATTAATGAAGGACTGTTTAGTCCTGCTGAACAGTCTGACATTACAGCGGCTTGCCTGGTAAAAAGCATCTTTAGATTTTAAACTTTGAAATGCAAACAAAAATCAGTTTAATAGAAACACGCTAATTAAAACAAAAACGCACTTTTTTCGATTTGAAAAAAGTGTTTCATGCCAATCATTTTCTGCCGTATTTTCCTAAATATTCACGTCACACAAGTCATGTGGTCAACAGCCGGACGTTACTACTGGCGAAAACCACGAAGAAGAGACAGGAAGTAGAAGGAGGATGATGTTTATATATATATATATATATATATATATATATATATATATATATATATATATATATATATATATATATATATAGGACAATCTGTAGAGCTTTCTTCACCACACAGTTCATAAAAAGTTGTGTATCATTTGAACATGTTGGATTAATTGCTCTTCTGTAAAATCGTTAATTATTTTACTTAAGGAAAAAACGTCCTGCTTCAAGTGAAATAATCCGCCAGTTGAACTAAATTTAATTTAATTTAAATCAATATTAAGGAATGATTCACTTAAAACAAGCGTCTAGATCTCGTTGATAATTTACTTGTAAGTTAATTTTGTCTTATTTCAAGCACAGAGTCGCTCCTCGGTTAAAGCGTAGTGTACATGTTTCAGTCCAGTCGTGTATTTATACGACACCAGGATGTTAAAGTGAAATTTCACTTTAACATCCCGCTGAGCTGTGAAGTTTTCTGCAGGTGTGAAAGCATGTATGCGCAGAACACACAGCTGTAGCGTTTATTCTATGATGGTGTATTGGAGCCATTGTAGGTAGAATAAAGGAATTAGATTTGCACTAAAAAACTCAGAAATTATCTAGAAAAAAAACGTAGAAATTTTTGTGGATTTGCTAGAAAAACTCAGAAATTTTGAGATATCAGAAATTATTTAGAAAAAACATGAACATTTTTGAATTTGAAAAGTCGATGGTTTTTGACTTTTGAAACTCAGAAATGCCCTTGTTTTTTATAGAATATTTATGAGATCCATCCGTCCATCCATTTTCTTTACACCCTTGTCCCTTAGTGGGGTCGGGATGGGTGCTAACGTTCCGGGCAAGAGGCGGGGTCACCCTGAACAGGTCGCCGGTCTGTCGCACTATTTATGAGATTTATCACATCATTTCTGATGTTTAAAAGTAAAAAAAAAAATTGCTAGAAAGCATGTAGAAATTTTTAGATCAATCTCAGAAATTTTCTAGAAAGAAACTTGGACAATTCTCAGTTTGAAAAGTTGAAAATTTTTCACTTTTGACAATTTTTATGTTTTTTTTTTCTTAAAAATTTCTGAGTTCAAATAGTTGAAACTTTTCTAGAAAAAAAAATTTAAGATTAATCTCAAATTTTTGAGAAAGAAAACTTATAAATTTCAACTTCTAAGTTTTTTCTAGTAAATTTCTGAGATTAGTTGAATGTATTTGTTCGATCTACAATGACCCTGATGTGCCGTTGTATTATTCTGCGCAGAGCAATGGCGGACAGCCTTGTGCTGTTTCACTACTGGATCTGTTCAACTTAACATAAGTTCTGCTAAAGAGGTGGAAGCTAAGCAGCGCATGCACGTTGACAACATGCTAACATCACGGCGCCATCTAGTGGCCTGACATGACAACTACAGCTGCTGACTCAAGGCTTTTTGGCGACACAATTAACATCTGAAAATACCGGCAGTTTCCAGGCAGTTGTCTCTTGTAAACGTAGCATAAGATATTTGAACTCAAAACTAGATAAAAAAAAAAAAAAACTGGTAAGACTTGGTGTTTTTGTTCCTCTCATCCGCTGATCACCCTCCCCAGGCCTGCGTGCACCTCGGCCTGAATCGGGCCGTACTCCACCACCTCCCCATCCACCGTTATGATCCCTTTCCCGGCGCCCGGCTCCAGCCTGAGCGCCCGCACCTTCTCGTGCACCAGATGCTGGCAGTTCGTGTCCAGATGTGCGCCCTTCTCCATGGCCAGAAACAGTCGGAGCAACGCGCTGCGAGAAATCCCCGCCGTGACGTAGAAGAGATGGATGACGCCGTCGGCCAGGCGGGCGTTGGGCGCCGCCAGGAGGTCCTCGGCCAGGTGGGACTGATGCATGGCCAGCATGAGGACAAACTCTTCCTCCGGCACCAGCACCCAGTCGGACGGCAGCGGCTGATCCAGAGGCGGCAGCAGGGCGTCGGGAGGCCCGGGGAGGGCTTTGGCGGCACTTCTAGGCAATCTGCCCTCTGACCTCCGCAGCTTCAGGGAATTGTTGGAGTGGCAGGTGTTATTTGGGAAGTCATCTTCCAAAGTTTGAGTCAAACAGGAGGCGGGATTTCTGCAGCATGCCGCCTCTCTCCTCTCTCCTCTCTTGTCCATGTGGCGCCCCCTGCTGGCGGGGAGGTAAGCCAGCTTACCCTTGTAGATGCGGAGAGACGCCAACCTCACCAGCGTGCCAACGGTGAACCGGGCTGCTCCGGCGTGGCGATACTTCTCGCTCTCCACGTCGACGTCGGCCACGAAGCCCCAGGCCAGGGAGAGGAAGGAGAAGAGGCGCTGGCCGGAGGAAAGATGGAGGGAGACCAGGTCCATGTGGGACACCAGTCCTCTGCAGAGCAGGAAACCACAGCTGACCAGCAGCTCCTCGCCTCTGACCTGAGAGACGCTGAAGGAGAGAGAGAAAAACTCCACTTTATTTGATCACTGAATATTCTGTAGTTTTCACTGAAGGCTGGCCAATTAATCATTAGCCTGGCCTTTGGCTTCCTGTTCAAATCTCACGCCACACTCAGTTTGAGATTTCTCCCATTCACTTGGATTCCTACGATAAAATTCCAACGGAGCCAATCAGAGAACAGAAGTTATGAACGATGACGTTGATTTTTCAGTTTTGTAGTCTCCCTGTAGTTTGAGCCGTTGTTTTTCAGAGTGGGGGCCGATTAGCACAGATGATTTTATTTGATTTTGTAAATCTGGACAAACTGGTTGACCTTTTATGACCTCTGGAAAAATTCAAAAATCTCTTTAAAAAACATATGAACACAAAGAAAAAAATTTCTGCACAAACATTAAACACTAAATTCATTTGATTTGAAGAAGGATAAACTTCACTGGGGGATTTTAATAGTTTAAACTTTATTTACAAACTCTTTTTAATATTGATTTTTATTGATTTCTAATGGATCTGATGGAAAATAAACATCTTGACACAGTGACTACTAGATTTTGATGTGTGCAAAAAAGGAAAGTTACTGAAATTAATTTTATTCAAACATCCTATAAACAGTTTTTACCTTATTATGAGGTTTTCGTTAATGTAGAAAGAGTAAATTAGGATCTTTTTAAAGAAAGTAAATATTTTTACCTTACAATAAACTATGTCTGCTAAGATATTTAATTTTCTGTAGAAAACCGAAGTATTTTCTTGTGGAATCAAGTTAAATTTGATCCAAATAACAAATCTCAGTTTACTTGCTAACAGCATCACAGCAACTTGAAACATATTAGATCTGTTTTGATTCGGCCTGGAATGAGTCAAAATGAAGCACGTCTTTTGATAATCTTCTGAATCAAACAGGATTACTGTTTGTGTAATTTTAAAGGTGCAGCATTTGGTCCAGAGAACGGAGGTGATGCAACGCGGTGAAACTTGCCTCTGTCCAGACTTCCTGCTAACAAGCTGCTGCCTGCGATTCTAACTTAACCTGCAACTAAAACAGAACATATTTCATAGTGATTTTTCAATGATGCACTCTAATAATAATAAAAAAAAACACATTTATTTACAGGATCTATCGAGTCCAGACTAAACACTCTAAACTGGGGGTGTCAAACTCATTTTTGTTTTGGGCCAAATTAAGATCATGAATGTTCTTTAAAGGCTGGTTGTGCCAGAATGTATTGATAAAACCTGATCACAAACTGTTAACATATCAATAAATTCTTACAATTAAATCTATTATTGAACATCTTTTCAGTCCCTCCAGGATTTTGTGTTTGTGGTGCTATTTTGGAAATATTTATGCTTATTTATGACGGTAACTGTGACTTTCTATTACTGACAGTGTAGATCATGGATTATAATCTGGCATCAATTAAAGATGAAGCGGCTGTTCAGTTCAAGTAAAAAAGTTTTTGACAATTTTTGAGAAAAATCTGCTGTAAACTCCCAACTGTAAGTAAAAAAGTGAAAGGATTTGTTGATTTTTGCCTGGATTTCTAATAATTCTCAAGAAAGTGGAAGGACTGATTGATATTATTTGCCAGTAAACAGATAAAAGCTGTATTGATTTGATTGATAACATAATATTTAAGCACATTTAGTGTTTAGTCTTGTCCCTGAAGGACCACATAAAAAGCTGTGGCGGGCCGGATTTGGCCCGCGGGCCTTGAGTTTAGCACATGCGCTCTAAGCGTCAGCGGACGACTCGACCCGCCCTGCTTGTTCTGTTTGCTCACAGAAACACATGAAAGGCCGAGAACGGCTCATTGCATAACAGCAGACAGGTTGTAGCTGTCGCTCAGTTAATTCTGAAAGCCGCAGCATTCAGCGGGGAATAATACCAAATTAAATCTGGCTCAGGCCGCAGCGCACACAGGTTTTCTGGAGAGTCAGAGGAGAGCAAACAATGCCCAGTCTGGACCCTTCGGTTCTGGACAGAGGCGCTTTGTTTGATGAGACGCTGACTGGCACAAACATTCAGGTGATGAATGAACGCGGCAGAAAGAGGAGATTCTGTTTTCACTTATATCTCTGTTTACTTTTGTTAGTTTGTTTCCTGGTATCCCACAGCAGAAACATATGAAACCTTTTCATAGAAGCTGCAGAGAATAAAATAAAGTTCATCTGAGCGCCAGATTTTATGAAGGAAATGGAATAAAACTTTCAAACGGGTTGAAAAAATAACTTGTGTTGCAGTCTGTAACCAAAACTCAGCCCAGGAAGACTCCAGATGAAGAAATATTTTACTTAAAAAAGCTGAAGTGAGCTTTACATAATCTTATCAATCTAATCTACAATAAAGAAATAAAAAATAATATAAAATATGTCAAATGTAATCACCTTACTAAAATAATGTTTTATGTCAATTTTTGCCAAAAGTCGGGTCTTTCTTTTCCAAATGACCTTGGCAAAAAAATAAATAAAAATAAGTATTAATAATAAATACATTATTATATTAATATTATCTAAATATTAAATACATATCTGCTGCTGTTTCTAAAAACTGTGCAGCAGTTTTATTGTTCATTTGTTTTATTTTTCATTTGTTGGAAGTTTGCCTGTAGTTCCTGTAGACTCTACATAGTTTTTTAAGCTTAATTTCAATATACATGATTCTAATTTACCTTTAATTTTCCCACTTTAGGACAATAAAGGACATTTCTATTTTATTCTGTTTGCAAGTTGGACAAATGTAGGATTTGCTATTTACTTGGTGCTACCTGCTGTTAGCATTAGCAGTTAGCATTAGAAATGCTTTATGGACATGAGAACAAAGGATGTTATATCTATAATTTTAATATGTCTTAGTTAGTTTTACAAATGCACAATATAGCTCCAGTTAGCTACTGGCTTACTATTTAATTACAGTTTTTATTTATTTCATTTTTTTGTTATTTCATTAGTTTTAGTTAATTATATACAGCACCATGTTAACTAATACTAAAATCAGCCAATAAACACACTGTAATAATTAACCAGCTGTAGCAGTTGCCAGAGCTTTATGAGACGTTTAATCTTCTAACTTCCCATCTTACCAAGCTGTGCTGCAGTGGTACCTGATTGGTAACTACTACACATTCAGATAAATCTGTTTCATGATTATTTTCTCTTTTATTATATTGGTGCTACAACTGACAGTATTATAAAAACGCAAAGTTCTTTGCATATTTATGTGTAAAATTATTGTTAAAACAGAGTTGCTGTAACCCTAAACCACCAGAAGGTGGAGCAATTCCTCCACTTCCTCCTGGAAGTGGAGGAAGCAGCCTCCACTTCCAGCCCCAACATCATCTGTTTTACAGCTTTTCCTGCAGCTCTTCTCTCATTCTTGGTGCTAAAACAACAACCTGCTGTCGACTGCGCTGCCTCTACGGAGTGAGGAATGCAGAGATTAAATCATATTTTTCATCTTTTTGAAAACTTCGTATTTGTCCTTGAACTTTTCTCTTTGTTCTGGGTGAATAAACTCCCACGGATGATCAAAGCATTAATAATTAAAAGCCATTAGAGAAAAGCGTTTTAGTTTGACGGAGGGCCAGGAGCCTCAGCTGGTCAAACACACCTCCAAACGCGGTGAAGCAACAAGACAGCAGGTTATCTGTGGAGGTGTAGCTGCTTTAACCACATTAAAAATAACCAAACACCATCTGAAGAAGCTACAAATGAAGAATGACTCATCCTGATGCAGTTTGGGATGACATATTTAGCTAAATGGTTCTTAATTTACTCAGCACAGAGTGGTTTCAGTCTGCTGTAGTATGCTCTAACTGCATACCGGATGAAAGTGTGTGACACACGCTGCTATGCTACCTTTCTGGTTTGACTGGTTTCTATTGGACTCTGCAGTGGTGGACTGATCTCAAATGTTTCCAAATAAGGAGTTCTACCTGTGCAAAAAGAACGACTGAGCATGCAATCAGTGAAGATGGTGGCGGAAATATTCAAAGATTAGATTTTAAATGGAAAAGTGGTGCAGATTGTCATATTTTAAAGAGAATGCTGCTTGTGCTACTAGCTAATAATATATATATATATATATATATATATATATATATATATATATATATATATATTTTTTTTTTTTTTTTAATAAGCATGTTAAAGTGATACAAGAAAACAGTGAAAACATTTAAAAATTAATCAAAATAAAGCTCTGAACTGAATAAATAAAGAATGTTTTCGATATATTAGTTCAGATCAAAGTGAAAGATGTGAACCTAATCCCAGTCCAGTATTTTTCGGCTCACCCAGAGTAGTAATGCACAGATGCAGCCAAGGCGTTGCCTGAACCTCCAGGAAGGATACCCAGCGGAGTGCGGACGGCCTCCTCCCAGTCTGGCCTTTCCAGCAGACCATTTATCACCTGAATCACAGAAAACGCAGCTTGGATTAGTGGATTGTCTGCAGCACAGACCTCTGTGCTGCCCACAAAAAGAGTAAATGTTAAAACCATAACAGTTTTCATCATAAACTAAGAGCAGAGGAATGAAAGCAAGTAAACAATATAACATTAGGATTTATGTTTGTCTGCTGGAGTGCAGCTTCAGGTTTATATTCCTGCATATTTGAGATATTTCTCTGCTCAAAGTACATTTGATTCCAGGAAATGACTTACGTCAACATTGCACCATCATGATGTGTGGAAATCTGTCAAGACTTTATCTGAAACTATGTGAGGTGGAGCAGAGAAACATCTAAAGCACCCAGGACAGTGAAACCAAGTTGATTTAATGATTAGTTACCATTTAACCCCATTACATCTATCTAAATAAATATGAAAACATTCTGGTAATATAATTTAACATAAATTTATTTAAATGTGCTAAAAATGGTGGGGAAAATTTTATTCCTACTTGGAAGGAATAAAATGACACCATTGGACATAAGTGATGCAAACTTCATGACTTAGCCTTTTAAATTTTACTCAAGTTGCAGTAACAATCCTACATAATAATATTATTTAAATCAAAGTCATGTTGTAGTAAAACTACTCATGAAAGTATTTCTTTCTAAAACCTTTACTCCAGTAAATATAATTTTAAAATCTGTTTTCTGTTACATTTAGGTCCGAGTGGTTGGTCAGTTTGTTTAACAACACATGGGTGTCCAAAGTGTGGTCCGAGGGCCATATGTGGCCCCTTCAGTGATTTTTCTTTGGTGGCCTTCAACAACAATAAAAAATGACAGCAGATGGTTGAAACAGATGGAGAGTTCTCATTTTTAATTAATGCTAAATTATTATAAACAAATTAAAATCTTTTCATATTGGAAAATGCTTGACGAAGCAGAAAGTCGTCATCTGTTAATGGCCATTTGATGAAATAGGAAGATATCTGTTTAGTGACTTTTACACAAAAGCAGACTGTAGTCAGGTTTAATTTATTAAACTTGACTAAAAGCAGCAAGTATGATCCAAACAGTGAACCAAATTCTGTTGTTACAGCTGACACTTATTTCTTTCTTTAATTTCCCCCTTTAAGAATCCACCATTCTCCATTATGAATAAAAATATTTATATCCTTCTCTATTTCTTTAGCCTATGATGTCATATTAGAGCCATTGTAGAAAAAAACAAGTAAATTTTATCCAAAAAACTTTCAAAAGTCTGTTTTTTTTCTTTCCTCTTTATTTCTCTGTTTTGTTTTTTGATATACGTACTGTTGAGTTGTTTTTTATTATTTATAATTGCTTACTTTGGGGACTACATTGTTTAATGTGAATCTTGTGTCAAATGTATTACTGCCACTTGTTTTATGTTATAAAGTTCAATAAATATAATGTAAAAAAAACTTTCAAAAGTCAAAAATTGTTAACTTTTTTAAATTTTCAGAGTATTAAACTCAAATATTTGCTAGAAAAAAACTCACACATTTTAAGATTAATCTCAGAAATTTTCTAAAACATGAAACAAATTTTGACTTTTGGAAATTTTCTGAGATTCCAAGATTTCTAGAAAAAAAAAAAAACTCAAAAGTTTTTTCTCGCAAATTTGTGACTTTTGAAGCTCAAAAATGTTCTTGTTTTTTTTCCAGAAAATTTCTGAGATAATTCTCAAAATTTCCAAGTTTTTTAGCGGAAGCTTCTTCCTCCTTTTTCTTTTCCATCTACAGTGGCCCTAACATTAACCTGAAATATTTTTCTGAACTCATTCGTCGCCGGGCTCTTTCTCCATCCAGCTGCAGGGACGGATTTGTCTGTCTGTACCTCGTGCAGCAGTCCGTCTCCTGACATGATGACTAAAGCGTCCCACTGTGACAGGTCAACGTCTTTCACCAGCTCCCGGGCGTGATTCTGCCTCTCTGTGAAACACATGAGCAGAAGAAGAAGAGATGTGATTCAGAGCAGTCGTGTTCTTCCTCTGGCATCGCTGCCCACTCCCAAAACTTCATCACATAACAGGTCAGGGGTCGTCTTCTCACAGGTCAACCTCCTCATGTTTCAGCCACATTAAACCCTCTGTGAGTGTGTGTGAGTGTATGTGTGTGTGTGCGTGTGCGTGTGTGTGTGTGTGGCAATGGGTCTATTGCAATGTGAGACACAAAAGGTTTGAGATCCAACGTAAGAGTAGATGCGTGGGGCGCTACACTTTTAATCTCCTCTCAGTTCCTAGATTAAGGAACCGCAGAAGGAAGGAAAGTCGATCTGCATCCTTAATGAGGCGTCGACCAAAATGCAGATTAAATTGAAGCTAACTAACTAACTAGAGGCACTTTGTCCCATGGATCTGAGGTTGAATCATTTGAGAGAGCAGAACATTAAAATAAGAACTTTTTCAGTGTTTTTAAACTCTAAAGGAATTAATATATAATGAAACATGATTCCCACTTAGTTTGGAAATGACTGGAATTACATTAAATATAAATACATTTAGATTTAGTAACTCTATGAAGGTATTAATGTAACAGCTTCAGATCCGTTAAAAAACTTATTTTTCTGCACCATTGAATCCAAGGCAGGACCACAATGGGTTCATATAAGAAAAACAACAACAAAAAAAAGGATCAAAAAATAGATTTGTTCAAACTCTAGACCAGCAGGTAAGACTTCAAATCAGTGTCAGTCCTTTATCATATCATATTACCTGGTTTAATTAGCCAGGCTATCAGCTCAGGTAGCCAGTATGAAGTCTGCTGCTTAGCAAGCCTGTTCCTAATAACTCGTTGATTGTAGTTTCAAACCCTCATAGGTGTGATAGATAATGTCTGCAAATATTTCCAGACAATTATCTGGAAAAATGATTCCTAAAAATCAGAATGAACACCTAGTACACCTAGAAGCAGGATAAAACTTTAAATTGTTTTAAACCACAGGAATGGCATGATAGGAATTTTCTGTGGAACAGTGACTTAAAATTGTTTTATGACTTAAGTAGAAAAAACCTGGGTAGGTAGCAGCTGGCAGCTGAAGCAGCAGGAAGTTTCAGTGTAAGAAAACGTCAGGATTTGCATCTCAAAACAAATGCAAAGTCTTGGCAGTTCTCCTCAGCCAACACGAACCAGAGAGCTAGTTACCTACGAAGGATTTGTTATTTTCCCATGTACACTGCAAAAACAGAAAATCTTACTGTTTTAAGATTTGGCCTACATCTAGTACAACTATCTTATTAAATAAAACAAAAAGTAACTTACATTAACTTCTCAGGAAGATATAAAAGCTTATTTTAAGTCAATTATTTCTTAATATTAATAACAACGTGCTAGTTTCACTGGCAGATTATTTTACTAATGACAGGAAAAATAAGTGAAGTAATCTTCCACTGGAACTAGTACTTTTTCCAAAAACAAGTTCCCACATCTTGCATTTGAGTTACTTTTGTCTTATTTCAAGTGTACTAAGATATTTGCACTTGAAACTAGACTAAAAATACTTCAGATTTTGTGATTTTGCTGAGTAATTTTTGATCTTCTGCCCTGAATCTCATTCCAGAAGATAGAGAAACAGTTTCCTCCCTTCTCTTGTTAACCTTTCCTCCCTAAAATATGCAAAAGAAATGGCATTGATTCTCTGGTATCGGCTGCAGTCACATCTGAGCACAAACTGAACTCTGAAAACAGATCAATTAGCAAAAAGCCAGTACACAGCAAATTCAGAAGTGTCAGATTTCCAGTGCAAGTGTTGTATGTTAAAAATACAGTGTTAATTCAACAACATGAGTGTTAGTTTCCCTAACACTCACTAAAGAGGTCCAAAGAGTTAAACAAAAAGCAATCCAGTCCAGTGTTGATTTCTAAATTAACTCCAACAGTCTAACTCAACACTCAGTCTGGTGTTGATTTAGAAATCAACATCAGACTGGAAGTCTTGGCAAAAACAAGAGCAGCACCAAAGACACTTCACCATCAGTGATCACAAGACCATCCATGGCCGCTTCCAATAAACTTTCAAAGCACACTTCACCTTCAGTGCAAAGTACCATGAATGAATGAATGACCTTTGTTGTATATTGCTGTCAGTGCTGTTTGATGTTTTGAAATAAAAGTGATTATAAACTGCAACTGGTGCTGGTGATTTTGTAGCCTCTACTGCGACATCTAATGTCTTTTAAAATGAATTTGGGGATTATTGATGAGCAATAGTTTCTGGGGAAAAAAAGGTTTTAATTGCTCTAATGGATTTTATTTGGTAGTAAATTGACAAAAAAAAGTGGGTAACAAGAGAAGGGGAAGACCGGGAAGCGGACCCACGACAGCCGCATTGAAAACTAGAGCCTCCATATGTGGGTTGTGCTTAACCCCTGCGCCACCACAGCACACCCTGCCAGTAGTATTTTAAAACTCAGATTTTTATGTTAATATATACTTTACACCATTCTGTGTTAGATTAACACTTAGTGTTAACTTTTGACAATATACACTAGTTGTAGGGTAGATTAACACTGAAGTGTATTTGATTTCAACTACTGTGAGTGTTGATTCAACTCTATCACAAATAACACTTTCAAAAGTGTAACTTCTACACCATCCAGAGTGGACCAAAATAAACACTTTCAAAGTGTTGAATTTAACTCTGTAGGAGTTGATGGAAAACTTCCAAATTTGCTGTGTAGCCGATGCAAAGTGCAGCGATGGGATTTTAGAAGGTAAACATTGTAACTTTTGATTTCAGTTATCCTTGTCTCTGCATTATTTAAGACTCTCTGATAACATTAAGACATAAAAGGGTTCTTCCAGTGAATCAGTGAGAAACAATGCAGAGCATGCTGAGCTTCTTCAATGGGTGTTGGCAATTGTCAAAAAAATTGACACCAGCAGGTTACACTGTCAGCCACACCCACAGCAAAAAGTTCAGCCCTTTTTTTGTACAACTTCCTAAAAATCAATGAGGTTTCTTTGCACACAGCTTGTAAAACTTGTATTTTAGGATGTTCAGATTGTTTTGTATCATCTTAATAAACAAATTTGCTCTGCCCTACAAAGTTGCTGATAATGAAAGAGAGGCTACTTCATCTTCCTGTCTCTGCGTCATGTGACCTGCTCTGCACACTGTGTCGGGAAGCCCAAGCATCCTGGAAAATCTGAGCAGAAAGCAGTTAAACAACCAAGTGTTACAATATTTCAAAGCGTAAATGTACATTTAACAAAGAACAACAACCTTTTTTTAACAGTTTTTTGCATACACAATTACACATATATTTCAGGGAAATGTGTTAGATATGTTAGATATGACCTCCAAACCTTTCAGATGGTTTTCAGATTCAAAATTCAAGCTCAAAAATACCTTATGGATTCCAAAGGGAAATTAAATGTTGTAACTCATTGTAATTGAAATTATTCAAGTATGTGAAACTGGTGTACTGTATCTTTGACCAGGGCTTCCTGAAACACTTGAAGGATAAATGGGTATAATAGCAACAATCTGATGGTTGAATAACCTAAGTAACAATTTAAAAACAATAAATATCTCTGTAGTTGAGCTCATATGTCTATTTATTCAATAATTAGCAGAAAAGGGATTTTTGACTCGAAAATGTTGCTTACTTTGTCAAAATAGTTTTAGATTACTATAAAATGGAATTAATTAATTTCTGATGAGTCCCACTTCTATTAGACAGACAGATGTATATGTATATATATTGTTTTTTTCTGTACAGTGAAACTGGCTGAACAAGGCTTACTCAGCTGCAGCCAGAGGGCTGGAGGTGAAGGCAAACATAAATTTGCAACTGTGTACACACAAATAGAGACACACAGTACCTAACATTGTTGCTTTGCCTGACACTCCAACCCACACAGTCGGGGGATCTTGATGACATCCTGGTTTATTAATATTATGCAGCGTTCTCATGTTTTCCTGATACACAAATCCTTCCTGAAACAGAATGAAACTTCTGCCCTGCCTGTTCCACTGGAAGCAGATAAATATTTTAGCAAAGTGGACAAAGTAGTTGTCCATTATACTATATTTTTAATAGTCATTTATATATTTATAAACTGCCTGAAATAGTAGGTTTTTCTGCATCTCTGGCTACATTCACACAGCAGGTCTTGATGTTCAGTTCAGAGTTTTTGTAGAAATCAGATTTTTTTGTGTGTGTGGTTGTTCATACTACTAATTAAATGTGACCACAATCAGACTGAACGGTTTACGACCTCAAAGCGACTCACGTGCAGAAGAAGACGTCACCCAGCTGCGCACTGTTTACAGAAGTAATAATGGCCACCGTCGAATACGAATCGATTTAAAAGACAGTTTTGTCACGAGATCAGAAAAAGACAAAGGGAACTTATAAAAAAGGAAACACATTGTTTATGTCTGAATTTTCCGCATCAATTCTGCATCTTCTGGTGCAGAATTATGACGAATGTCTTATGTCGATGACTTAAAAGTCAGATAAAGTGGGACATGACCATTCTGACTGACAAATGGATATTTTTGTGGGTGAAAAGATCAGAACTGGGCCGTTAAGACTGTGGTGAAAAAGTCAGATTTGCATCACATTTTGCCTGCTGGTTGTGTTTCACTCAGAAAATGGGAAGTCTTTACAAAAAGTCTACAATTTTGTGTCATTCTCCTAAATAAAAAAGTTAATTCAGGACAAATGGTAACAGATGACTCAACATGTTTCTGAAGTCTTAGTGGACGTTTTTCTTATTTTGTCTTTTTCTTATCACATCTTTGTTCATTGCTAAAATTAGCAGTTTGCTCTTAATTAGCAATTTTGTAAAACATCTCCTGTAACTGTCAGACTGGATTGCCAAGTTAAAACTCCAGTTAGTTGTTCATTAGCTGTGCATTTTGCGTGAAATTTTTAAAAACTACAGGTTTCTATACTTTTTGAGAGGTTGTAAGAAAGTCATCTTGTGACTGCAGCAAGCCGCGTCTTTCTGCTGCTGCTCCATAGAAACTAATGTGACTCGCTGGAAATGGGGAGAAACAAAAACCCACAAACAAACTCCAGCTCATCTCTGTGTCTGCTGCCCAGAGCCTCTCCTGCCATGCTGCTTAACCGTCAGGTTAAACAACACAGGTCCATCAAAGCAAGAACCACGAGTCTGAAAGTATTTTTACCCAAAAGCTATTACCACACTGAGGCCTGCCAGTAAAACACACAGAGAGCAAATGTGCAGCTATAAATCTCTGCAGTGTGTTATATTTTATTATATAGCGGCGACTAGTAAAAGCTACTAGTCGCCACCAGGTCTGGGCAAAATGGCTGAAAAGCATATCAAGCACATCTGTCAATAACAATAATTATTGATCAGGTTTTTTTGTTTGTTTGTTTTAAATATCTGCCAAACTTGTGTTATTTTATCCACAGTTTTTCCCTCCACACTGTTGTTTTATACTTTTAAGCAGTTATGAGGCACAACCTGAAACTGCTACTGCACCAGTTACTCAACAGCATGTTGCTTGGTAACCACAGAGTGAGTGAGTTGCTAGGCAACCAAGGAGAGAGTGAGTTAGGTGGTGCCACCAATGCTGCTTAGCCGAAAACCTCTTACAGGTTTTCTGTTCAACCTATGAGAGATTGAGCAGGAAAGTAATTTTCTGAAAGAATAACATACTCAAAATAGATATTAAGCCAAAGCTGTACAAAAAAATATATAAATTTTGCATTTAAGATAAAAAAACCCATCTTTGTAAAATGTTTAACTCAGAACTCCTGAAGTCCCACAGTTTGAGCTTCACATTGTTGAAATTCTGTAAAAAGAAAAAGATCTCCTGTTAAGCACCTCTTTCTATCCAATCATTAAGCGGTTAATTCAAAAAATAAATAAAATGTTGATGTTACTGTTTTCAGCTGCAGATGCATCTGGTCAAGAAATGATGTTAGACAATAAAATGTTTATTTTCTTATTTCAAAAACTAACTTAATTGTTTGTTCATTTGCATTTTTAATACATTTCTAATATTTGATAAAAAAAAAAGGGTTCAGTGATTAAATGAAAAATCTGCAGAATATGCAAATATTTTAATCCGATTAATTGATTAATCATCTGAATCATAGATAGATTAATTGATTACTAAAATAATCGTTAGTTGCAGCTCTGTAAATGATCGCTCAGAACACGAAAAACACAATGTTAAATTTAGTTTATAAAGAGAAGTTGAATTGAAATCAAGAACAAAAAGTGTTTTGTAACCAACAAAACAGTTCTGCTTCAACTTCACTGACCCGACTCTTCTGTCTGTGTTGCAGGAACAGACTGACGCCCCGCTGCAGGTCCACCGAGACTCCAAAAGGTTGAGCCGAGCGCCGTGCGGAGCTGACAGACACTTCCTGCTCTGATAAATAATCCTCAGCCTAAACAAAATCTCCTAACATGACTTTAAACGTGGGCACTCTGTGGTGAGCCACTGGGAAAAATATCCAAACTGAGGGACATCAAGATATGGCTGAACGCAGAGGTTGTGATTATGACTGTAAGCTGTAATTAGGGCTAAATGACATCCTCCCTCACAAACACTGTTCTCTGTGCAGGCTGCATGGCTTTAAATACATATGTTTAGCTTTTTTATTTAAAGCTGCAGAGGACTTAAGTGAAAAGCAACAGTCAGTTGCAATTTTCTCCCAGAGAATAGAGTGGATTTGATATTTGCTAGTAGGTGAAATGCTGCCACTTTGCATCAAAGTCTGACCCTCTTGGTGTTAATGAAGAAAGCGACGTGTTGCTGCGGTATGAGAGGACAGACACAACAATATGGACCTTTAGGGAAATACTTTCACTCCTCAGAGCAGTTTCAATCTCAAACATTCAGGTTGATCTGAAATATCTGAACTGAAGCATAATTACACTCTACTTGAGATATTTTTGGCTTTACTAAAACAACAAGTTGCATCATTAAAACAGCATCAATTAATTTTAGGGAAGAAATTAGCATAACTATTTTCAGTCTATATGTGGCAGAAATTATCTTAGGAAGAAAAGGCCTTAAATTAGTAATAAAAACATTAAATGTAAGCAGGAATTTATTTTATTTTGAGAGTGATTGATGAACTGCTTGCATAGAATGTTTGAATTTTTTCTGCTGGTTAACATTCCCATTAGAGCTGGGTGATATGGGTTAAAAACTATCTTTTTTCAAACCAGTTTGCTTTCTTTCCTTAGAAAGAAATAACAAATGACAGAAAATATTTTCAAAAACGGGATTTTATTTATTTTTACACTTCTGTTTGGTATTCGGCTCCTCTGAAAAACAGAGAAAAAAGAACATCGAGCTGTTTTTTTTTGACAATAAGTTCATTTTTCTGGTGTTTGTTAAGTCAATCACCAGGCACTGCGCCGTTACCTAGCAATCCTAGCCTGTCACCTAGCAACCCAAGCTGAGCTCAAGCTCCTTTGATTAGCTGGTTTTACTGCTGTATTTGTTGTACAGTGGCTGCTGGAAAAGTAAAGTGTTTTGTTCTTCACTTTCCACCCAGAAACCACTTGCTGCCTTGTTGTTGGTTGTACAGGAGGCTCCACCTCTGCTTTTCAAAGATGTACAGTTGTATAATGGCGCATTTGTTTGCAGCCATTTTCACGTTTGAGTGTAAATGTTGAATTGGGGGCGTGGCCAACAACAGCTCATTTGGATTTAAAGTGAAAAGACGCCTTAAACCAGCTCATTCAGAAAGGAGATTAAAATAGACGGAACTGATCAAACTAAAATCTCATTATTTAAGAATGATTTTTGTGTATTATATAGCCGATAGACCTATACTAACCTGTTCAAGGAAGCATAATAGGTCACCTTTAATGAATAAAATTGATTTATCTCCAGGCCTAGTTTCCATCTTCCACATGGCTGTTTGCTTTCTGTGCCACTGTAAGCTAAAAAAATCTTTTTTACACTAGTGTCTCGTTTGAAACCTGTCAGTGCGGTTCTTCACACTGTTTTAATACAACCGACCCGTCCAGCATCACTCCTGGACCTCCTTCACCTGTAGATCTATAGAACATATACGGTGCGGTTGATGCTAATATCTGCTAAAAGATGGCGGAGACTTGATAAAATGTGAAAAGTTTTGGTATGTTAGTGAAATTCTTTTAACTACAGAGCTGAATTTTCTCCGACTTCTCTCTCCTACATGCAGCCGCCTCTCATATGATGTCCTAATTAATTAATAACCGTTCACCACAGAACAGCTCCTTTATAGACACAGCAAATGAATTAATAATTTAACATCCAACAAAGCTTGCGGTAAATCTGAGCTGATGAATATTAAGTAAACCACAGCTGTTATTTATTCTGAAAGGATCTTGATGAAAAAAAAAGAATATATTTCTGTCTCATTAAGGAAATAAGCTTTAATTTCTTATGCTATTGTCTCTGTAGATAGCTCAGCCCTGTAAAGTTTTACTGTTTTAGTTTATTTTCAGTTATGCAGAGAGAGTCTGCTGTGAAATTTTGAGCTGCTTTTGAGATAAAAATCTGTATTTTGCTATTCTTTAATGAACATTTAATATCTTAAATAAAGATAAAGACAAGTGTTTTGGATAATGGTCAAAAATCAGTACGAAATTAAATTCAATATGTTTAAAGAACAAACAAAACTCTGGCTGTTATTGTTTTAATCCCTCTAATTCATGAATAGGACTCTGTTAATGTTGTTAATGTCACTTTATTTTACTTTTATTCCATTTTTTTTAGTATCTTAGATACACTGTTTGTTAAAGCTCATGCTACAAGCACCATAGCAGAGGTACAGGACTGCTGTTTTATTCACTTTTTCTATGTAATTGTGTGTCTATTCCTCTCAAGTAAATTTAATAAAATAAATAAATAAAATAATGGAAAGTTGGCCACTAAATCGCCAGTCAGTGAATCTCCAAGTTCTCAGTCATGAAAACCTGCAATGAGGAAATAAACGTTGTGTAAAATTAGCATTATGCTACTTCAATAACTGCTGAGCCAACATTTTATTTCCTGGACTTTCTTCCAGGTTTTCTAAAGTTCAGATGAAGTTTTTCTCCCATTTTCAGTTGACACCTTTGTTGTAAAGTTGTCTACAAGAGCTGTCAAAGTTTCAGCAACGCTGCTGCCCTGCTCCAGTGAGACTTCTCCGCTCTGTTTTAACAGGCAGTTTATACATTTTTTAATGGCTTCCTTGCTTAGTTTTTTGATATCTAGGTCATTTCCATGAGCGAAGCCCTGTGTGCTTTTTTTTATGCTTATACAATAATTGTTTTAGCATCACCACATGGGTCGAGGCAGAGACCTCCAACATAGCAGATATGAGCCTTAAACAACCAACGATGATTCGTCCTAACAGCCAGTAGATGCTCATAAACAACAGGATTAAAACCACAGCAGCACAACGATGGGATTTCAGGGGACATGCGTCTCCTCTGATAAATATTTCAAATCCGTATCAAACGCGACTCTGGACCAGAGAGGACTACATGCTTTACTTAATTCTGTCCGACAGATGTCCTAGGAAGTCTGAGTCGCATCAAGAAATGATCTTTATGCATTCAGATACTCCAATAAACACAAATTCAGCAGCACTCTGGGCAGCACCCACAGCTGCCACCGAACCAAGGACCCAATAATGAGCCGATGCTCTTTTGTTATAATCCAAGAGACTCTCAGCCGTGTGCAGAGCCTGGGAAAAACATGAACAGCTACACAGGCAGCGTCACTGCAGAACACAATTATAATGCACATTTCAAGAGGAAATGTGTGTTTCAGCTCAGTCAGCCATCACAGGTCCAGTTCACTAAAAATACTGGGAGAGGCAGGATTACAGCTTCAGTTTGGGTTTAGGCTGGATGGAAAACCATGAGATGGTTCCACTGCAAAAACACAAAATATTACCAAGTATTATTTTACTGTAAAACATTTCAGCCGCATTTAGTCGTGTCTACTATCTGTAGCTGTACTCAAACATTTAGCCTTAAACAGTTTAAGTTTAGTAACCTAAACAATTCAGTTAAAGCACATTTACTCAAATATTTTCTATTTTAAGTTAACAATAACATTTCATTCAGTCAACTGAACTATAATGAATATCCTATTCATTACTTCTAACTTTTTAAAAATGTGTTGATTGAACTCATCTGCACTGAGTCTAACTTTAGGTGGTAAAATTCACTTAAAGAAGATCCAATTCAGGTCAAGTTTCTCAGTTTTATTAAATTAAATTATAACATTCTAGTTGTTATTTTTCAATTATTTATATTTACTGAAATCGCAACAAAACTCATGATGCACTTAAAATTTATTTCTGAGTTTAATTAACTGATAGAAATGAGTGCTGACAATATTTTTGTAAATTTAAGTCATTTCAACTTATTTCTGCTATTAAGATGTAATGATAGGTTTTATAGTTTAGTATCTTGTGCAAATAACACAAAAGTATCTTACAAGTAACTTTTCAGTAAGAAATAGGAGCTTGCTTTTAGTAAATATTTCCTTAATATTGACGAAAAAGTACTATTCACTTACAATATGGGAAAATACTTTGTTGTAAGTTAAATTATCTGTCAGTGGAAGTACTAATTTTTAAATAATTTTTAAACTTAGTTGTTTTTTTTTACACAATGTTTTAATAAAATCTCACAATACTCTATGTTCATTAAGGGAATAGCATTATTAATTCAAGGAGTGAAACTGGGATGCCTGGGCCTTAAAAATCCTTCTAGTATTATAGTTCTCAGTTTTGCCTTTTTTTAATCTTTACTAGCAGTTTAATCTAAATCCAAATTTGCTCTATTCATGTTCAGATTAGTTGCGTATTAAACATCTGTTCTGCAAATATTGTTTATATCTGAAAAAGTGATGCTGCAGAAATAGACATTTCCAAAAGCAAGTGTAAAGGGATTTGTTTGCTGAGAAAGCCTTTTCATGTAATTCAGTTGAAGCGAGATTTGTTCTGGTTCTCAGAGAGGAGAGTTAATTCTGTTGCAGTGAGCCATTAGTCAGCGTCATTTGGGAGAGATTAAGCAAAAAGGATTTATTTTAGAAGATTGACAATTACTGCAGGATCAAATTGTCCCTACTACAGGTCATACTGACTCATAGATGTTTACTTAAGGAAGCATCTATGCCTTCTTTATAATTAACAGCTCAAAAAGAACCTGAATTATTATTTATTTTCTTCATATAAACTTAAAACTACCTCCAGTGATTCTATTGAATCCACTGGTCATCATCTCCTCTACTAAAAAACACAGAAACCAGAGGAAAACAATTACAGCCAATCTGCAGATGAGTTATCAGAGGTGGGGACTTGTCTGAATTTTTAATTTCAGTCACTGTGTGATCTTTCCTTGTGCAATGAAAGATCACATAAAAACTACAGCTGGGACTTTAACAAGTTAATTAATTATGTAGATTTTAACGGGTTAAAATTTTTAACTCGGTTAATCATTTTTTTGTATTTTTAATCCAAAAGTCCCAAGCTGGAACCTTTGTGTTGTGTTTCTGGTACGCCCGTACATCTGGCGCACAAACAACACACAAAGCTGGTTCTCTTGGTCCACTTGGGGTTATTTGTTGCTTCAAAAAAACGATTTGATGGGATGTTGGAAAAGAGAATTGTGTGCAAAAAGGAGTTAGTATACTTGTGAAGCTATTAAAGTCTAAAATTAGCATTTCAATGCTAAACATGTTGCAGAAGCACAGACATCCCCAACGTTCTTGTCAGAATCCGCACTCTGCATTTCTAAAGAAATATTTTTTCTAAAAAAAGTTACATAAATGATCAGTGGCGCCTTAAACATTTGAAAGCTGAATTGGTTTAACAGCAATTTGCACCAATCTGATGGTTGAATTACCTAAATAACAAATTAAAATCAATAAATATCTTTGTTGTTGAGCTCATATGTCTATTTATTCAATAAATTAGCAGCAAAGAGGGTTTCTGAATTGACAATGTTGCTTAATTTGCTGATATGTTGTTTCATTTAAAATGCAAATAATTAATTATGGATCATGCAGTTAACTTGATTAAAAATTTTAATCAAGTCAAACCACTAATAAAAAACTTTTTATGTGTAGAAGGGATTCAGTGTTGGTGTCTGTGTGTTTCTGTACACTCAGTGTATCTAACAGTGTGTAAACATATTTATTATATAACGGCTCTGCATATGGGTTGGCGGCTGCTGATCAGCATAACGATGGTGAATACATGAAAACAGGAAGAGGATTAAGTCTAGATGAGTGCAACACAGATACAGAGAGACGAACGCTGAAGCATAGCTGGAGATTTTTAGTTACTGGTTTTGTATCTTATCATTTGTTTTGTGAAGTTTAGCACTTCTGAAACCTGGACTGATGAAAAATCTCATTTTATCAAGCTTTGATTTTAATCTGTACAACTGACCTTAACCCCTGAATTGTGTTTTCATTACATTCGAGAAAAATAATGATGAATTCAAGAGATTAACCAGTTGAAGAACTTGATTGGCTGGTTGTGGAAAGTGAGCTGGCAACACATGGGAATGGACAATAGGGCATAAGATTTGTAGCTGCTGTCACAACAAGCAAACTGTTATCCGCTAACAATGCTAAAACAGCTTCTGTTGAGCTCTCTTTTTAACAATTTTTACAGAATTTCATCAACTCTGGTTCAAAAACTAAAACACAGAACATAATCAGACCTGATCTGTACAACTTCACGCTGAACAGAGATTCTTGAATAATTTGTAAAGCCTTTATTTTAAAAGCTTTCTTAATATTTTGTTCAAGTCTTGTCTTGTCCTGTGAATCCAGTATTATGAATCATGTTGTCGTGTACGCTGGGGCTTAAGCGATTAATCGGATTAATGATGACAAAGAGATTATTGAAATGATTGTCAACTGACTTAGTAATTGATTAATTGTTAACTGGAAATCGCAACTGAGTCAAAATTTTCTAAAAGAAAAACACATTCAGAGCAAAAACATCTTAAAAAACATCTATATCTGTAAACACATTCTACATAGCTTTAGCTTCACATCATTCAAATTCTGTAAAAATAAGAAAATCTCCTATTGATCGCCTTTTGCTATCCAGTTATTAATCATTAATCAAAAATTAATCAAGAGATCAGCTCAGCACTGCATTGTAGATGCAAGTAGTTGCATCCTTTGCTGCAAATGATCAAGCGTTTTGTAACATTTCCTTATTTAAACAAAGGAATTGAATTATTTATTTTAATCTTTTAATTATTTCCAATATTGTAGAAAAAATGATTAAATTAAATGATTAAATTAAAAATTCACAGAATGTGCCAATTTTTTATTCTGATGATCAGCCATCAGAATAACCAATAAAATAATTGATTACTAAAATAATTGTTAGCTGCAGCCCTTCTGCCCTGAGTATTTCTATCATTCAGTATCTCACATACTCGTTAGTATGAACTGAGATATAAACATGCTATGATAAGGAAGCTGCTTCTTAGTATTTCTATGACTGTGAGTGCATTGTGACCTCATTCTGTCACCCCACCCTCCTTTACAGCTGTTGTAAAATAAAAACAGGGAAAAATATATATAATTTCCCAACAACGAGGCAAAACTCCACTTAGTGTACTGCTGCTTTGTTCTGTTTATCGTTGCATTGGGTTGAAGCAGATCTCTGCTGACAACAACCCCAGGATTCGCAGAGAATCGAGTCTGGCTAAGAAATGTTTTCTCCTGCATTTCACATTCCCTGAAGCTGGGAATGTCTCTGGCTTTTTCAGATGAAAAATCAAAACAAAACGATAGCATTGGCTGTAGCATGGTGTGGAAGCTGGATTGCGAAACTTGAGCCAGCAACTCGACTCACCAGTGATAATGAGTTTATGTATGACTCCCGCCTCATTGAGCATCCGCTGGATGTGGCTGTTATACAAGGTGAGGGCTTGTCCTTTCCCGCTCTGCGGGTTCACAAACAGCAAGATCCGGCAAGGATGGGGCAACGAGTTCAGCAACACATCTGGATAAGAGAGAGAGAAAATCTAATAAATCACAGCCAAGGGGTTCTCCTTCAGGTTCAACGTATATAACAGGATCAGCATCACAACCATGACTCAGCAGGTCAGTAGTGCACACTATATACACACACCTCTCATGATAACAAATTTTGCTGGACGATAAATTGTTCCAGAAATTATTGCCTTAACAATAATATTGTTGTTTTGAGATCATTTTCAAGTAATATAATGGTAATAATAGCATAATAATGCAGGAACGCATTCTCAAATATCAATAAACTATAAATCATAACGAACATTTAACACTGGAGCAGGAATACATTTTAAATATCCAAAAAGAAAGAAAGAAAACAACAAAAACAACAAATAAAATTAATTATAAAGTCTCTACAAACAAAATTGTCCTTCAAAAAATGGGCTAGTTGAGACCAAAACACCAGAATAAAGACTTTAATAATGCAGTTAAATACTTGTCAACTAATTTAATAACCTTTATATCATGAACTGGAGGATACAAACTAAAAAAAAGCCAATTAGTGAAATAACAACCCACTCAGAGCAGTAATTAAGGCCAAACTGTACAAAAAGTATATATATTTAGCATTTAAGATGAAAAACATAATTTTTCTGTAAATATGTTCAAAACTCCTTGAATGGCCTAGTATTAGCTTCACCTGGTTCAAATTCTGTAAAACAAATCTCCAAACATTAACTAGAGGAATCCTTTGTCATTGCGTTTTAGGCAATAAAGTGTTTATATTTTATTTAAAAAAGGAAGTGAATTGTTGTTTTATTTGAATCTATTAATGTATTTCATTAAAGTCTGCAGAATGTGCCATTGTTTAACAGATTAATTGCCAAAATGATTGACAGAATTATCGATTACACAAATAATCGTTACTTGCAACCCTAATATAAATAGATAGATACATATATTTGATCAATCAATCAAGTTTACTTGTATATCACATGTC
Organism: Poecilia formosa; assembly: GCF_000485575.1. Taxonomy (NCBI): domain Eukaryota; kingdom Metazoa; phylum Chordata; class Actinopteri; order Cyprinodontiformes; family Poeciliidae; genus Poecilia; species Poecilia formosa. The sequence continues at coordinate 553,057 of NW_006800281.1, forward strand.
AGGAATGAGGCAGTTAAAAAAAAAACACAAAAATACAAATTCATAGTCAACTACTGAAACGTTACAAGTGCCATTGCTACAAATCAAAATATTGATTAATCCTTCATTTATTATGGTTCAAAGCAACTCTGAAACTGATATACCTTGAATACCTTTTGTTTTTTATGATAAAAAAATATTAAGTGCATTTAAAGTTTGTATGAGTTAAAATCTAACAAATTAATAGAAATTTATACATTAAAGTAACCATACATATACCCGCATTTTATTTTTGCAATTGTTGTAAATTTCTCATGTAGTTTTGAAAAATCTGGACCCATCTTCATGTGAGGTAATACTTCATGAGACAGGAAAAAGCTGTGAGATGTGAGGCAACAATCAATTTAATGTTCCTCCACAGCAAAGAGACACAAAGGACCGCTGGACACCCTGCTGCACTTTATCTGGGCTCTCATCGCAGTTGCTGAAGTTGCTAAAGGACTCATTTAACAAATTTTATACCAAGAACAAACCACTGCTGTACAGCCTGAATGTACTGTCTGCACCCAGAGGAACCAGAAGAAGCAGTAATTGACGTCCTCTGCAACAGAAACACTTATTCTGTGCTGTGGGCTTCACTGAACAGACGGCAGCTCTGACTACTCAGCACATCATGGTGATAATGGGAACTGTTGGCTCACTAATAATCTGGTGTTGATGCATTTCCTCTGCAACAGTTGATTACATTATCACTTCATGTTGCAAACAGGTTTTTTATTCTTTTACTGCTCTAACTGAATGTAAAACCAATGATCCATCCATATTCAGCTCTGGAGAAAATGAAGAACCCACTGCACTGAATCCCAATAAAAACCTCCTGGTTATTCCACCAAACATTGATCTCTGAACTCTTCCTGAGTTAAAACATTAGTATTCTTGTTTCTAAGTGAATATGAACTTATTTTCTTTGGATTATTTCAGGTCTGAAAGCACTTAATCTTTTTTGTTATTTTGACCATTTCTCATTTTCTGCAAATAAATACTAAATTTTTGCTTGGAATTTCAGAGGCATGTTGTCAGTAGTTCATAGAATAAAAGAACAACGTTTATTTTACTCAAACATAAACCTATAAAGATTTAAATGTGCCAAAATTTGATGTGATTTAATGTGAGAATTGATGTGATTGTAATTCAAATGAATGTGTGATTGAATGGACATTATTATTTTTATTTTTTAGTTTTTGGCAAATGGCCTTGAGATGACGTTTGTTGTGAATATAAATATGTAATGTAAATGTACTGAATTGAATTGAATGAATAAAATACATTGAAACACTTAAAGTGTATGAAAGTTATGAAACATGAAAGCAAATGAAAAATAATGTGATGGTGCAGCGAAGGTTGTTGAAAAGTCCAAGTGAATTCCTGTAAGAATCCAAAAATCAACCTTTTTATAAAACTGAGACTCGTCCTTCACTTCCTTATTACTACGTCTTTTTCTGCAATCATTTGAAACTATCTTGTAGTGCATTCAGAGATAAAAAGAAAAATGTACACACACACATACATGCACAACCACACACACACACACACACACATCCGACTCAATCATGCAGTAAGTTTCATGTCAGAGAGAGAAACAAAAATCTGCAGTGGTATTCCTCGTGGACAGCGTTCTGTCTTTGTTCTGCACTCGACTGAAAAGCCGTCATAAGAAGTCTGACAGCTGATAAATGAGACACAATGGAGGCGCAGCAGCTCCAGTTACAAACCAGTTTCCATGAATACACAGTGCTGCAGGTTGCAGCTCAAGAATGCAGAGAAACAGGTGAAAGAAAAATGTGTCCACACTAAGACAATATCATGTTTGCATTTATCTTATAGTGGATAAGCAAATGTTCCATCTGCAAACATAGAAAAAGTTTTCATATTTAAAAAAATTTATTAAAAAATTTACACATCCACAACTGCAGTATGAATCTGAATTTATGTTAACTAGTCAAAAATTTAAAACCATAATTAGTTTAATGAGTCAAACTAAAGACTTTTTTTAATAAGATAAATGTAATGGTTCTTTTCCATCTTCAAAATATCCCCAATACTACCTGAGTTTTCTGAACTTCACCAAGATTGGAAATATTGGAAAGTTTAGTCAAAAATGAGAAAATGAGGCAGGCATCTCTCACAGGTTAATTTTGGTCAAATTTGTAAATAAGCCAAATATTAAATAACCCTCAGTAGGCAATATAAATATTTTTACTGGCATTAGAACAATCAAACCTTTCTCATAACTGCATGTTTCCATTGGTATTTTGATTATTTCAAGGTGTCAAATTGCGAAGATAAATTGTTTTGCAAAAAGAAGATTGTTTTTCCGTGTGTTTTGTCTAGTTTGTAATAGAATTATGTTAGAACAATTGAAATAAGTAAAAACTAACTTTCAAGGAGCTTTTCAGAAACATATAAGAGCTTGCTTTAAGTGAATAATTTCTTAATATTAATAAAGAAATACTAGTACCACTGACAGAAACTGACAGATGTTTTCTGTTACGACATGTGAGTAAAAACATGCTGGAGTTCCAACTGTGTTGCTAGGTAACAGGCTGAGCTTCCCTGAGGTTGCTAGGTAATGAGCAGTGCCTGCTAATTTGTGACGTTACATTCCGAAGGTTTTTGAAACGGCTCATTTTCCTAACATCAAAAAACAATAAGTAATCGCTAAAAACCAGCCGGGTGGTTTTATTAAGCGCTGGGACTGTTTTTAAAAGCAGCAGAAACCCAAATGAAAGTACAAAAACGCGCAAAATGTGTATTTTGCATTATACATCCCCTTTAAAAAATCCTGACTGGACACCTCTGGGAAATGCACAGAGATGCCCTCGTGAATCAGCTGGCATGGCAGCTGGTGGAACGCCCTGACCTTTGTGTGGAGTGGTGTGTGTGTAATCATGTACACAACAGCCCTGTTTGACTAAACTGTCATGTCACTTCCTGTGTGCCAGCCCTTCCCTTCTCAGAACATTCCAGTCAGCTCGTTTCCAAACTCGGGGTTTTCCTCCTTCAACATCTGTGCTGCAGTGGCATCATGGCAGCCGGCCAGGGCAGAACATATATCTAATTAAGGATTGGACCGGAAACTTATTTAAAACCTCTACCCAATACAGCCTTATAAACCAAGTAAAAGTTATATTTTGGTGGGCAGGCTGTCATGACAGCAGATAATGTGTGTGGTGTGTTTTGTTAGGGCTGGGTGTGGAGTCTAATGTTAACTGATGTATATCTGTCTACACACTAATTTTGTGGTTAAAAACTTCAGGAGAAATGCACAGTTTTTTAAAAAAAATAAAAGTCATTTTATTGTGTGTCTTGGATGAAGAAATGAACAGATTCAGAAGTGAATTGCTGTCCTTACAAACTGCAGCAGAGAAACAGAAGATGACAAATAACAGCCACAAAGCAGCACTCTGCATCTCAACTATGTTTACTTGATCTGTGATTACAGGCGTCTCAATCTGCTCCTTTCCAGGCGACGGCATGGGAACTGTCCCAGATCTTAATGGAAAGACACCGCCTGAGGTACTTGCAACAGGAAATAACAGCCTAAATGAAAGGGAACCCCGTACCAGGTTTTTGGGTGCTGAGAATACATGAGTTTTTAGGTTTTGTGGGAAAGCACCATTCTGTTAGGAAATGTCACTTCCTCCTCTTTTTTTCTTCTTTGTAAAATATAAGGGTCCTTTTTTTACGACCAAATACTAAGAACTAAAAGATTTCTTTGTTTCTATTCTCAGCAGAATATGGTCATAATATAAGCAGAATAGTGTCTAGACTCTAGAGCAGTGGTTCTTAACCTTTTTTGAGGTACCGAACCCACCAGTTTCATATGCGCATTCACTGAACCCTTCTGTAGTGATAAATAAAATATTATTTTTTTTCTCCAAATTCAAGACATAGGGGTGACCCAACTAGACTCTAGATCACTAAGTCTTCTTAAAAGGTAGAGTCTCTGAGAACAGCTCTTCAAAATATAGTCAGTGTTTTCAGCAAAGTTGAGCTGTCTGTCCAGGAACAACCCAAGGTATTTAAAATTTGCCACAGTTTCAACAGGTTGGCCATTGAAAGAAACTGGAATCACTTTAAGGTCTTGTTTAGATCATTTAATTAGCTCTACATTCTTAAGAGAAAGAAAAATTCATAATAAATAAAGACTTTGCGGTATTCTGATTTAGTAATATAATTATATTAGTTGTGTTACCACCCCCACGCCACTAGAGGCAGTACCAACCCCGAAAAGATGGGACTAAGGATCAGATTTAGAAGTACACCGAAAGCTACAGAATTTGGTAAAAACTGTGAGCTTTGCTGAAGTAATTAAATACACAAGTTCAAATCCATGTTGAGAGTGGAGCTCCTTCAATCAGTGCTCCTCCGCAGCACTGATTGGCTCAGCAATGTAACGTGATCCTCTCCAGCAAGTGATGGGAAAGCGGGGCGTCATCACGACTTTACACAAGTGTGTCTTTACCTCCGCGGCAGAGGCTCCGCCGAACCCCTGAGACCGACTCACCGAACCCCTGGGGTTCGATCGAACCCAGGTTAAGAACCACTGCTCTAGAGTTACTAGAAGGAAAATGTAGAATTACGAGAATAAAAAAGCTTTGATAGAGTTATTAAAAGGGACTTATTATGCTAATCTTTTGTACTTCCCTTTGTGACTCAGTTGCTTCTAAAAACAACCCAAGCACTTAAAAAAACCCACCCATCTTTTTATCAATAAGTTTGTATTTTTTGGTGTCATTGAAAATTAGCCATTTCAAAGACCTCCTGATTGTTGAATCACATTCACGTGGGCACTGTGTCGTTACCTAGCAACCATAGCCAAGCCCCGCCCCGTTACCTAGCAACCATAGCCAAGCCCAGCACCGTTGCCTAGCAACCATAGCCAAGCCCAGCACCGTTGCCTATCAACCCAAGCAGAATTCCATCAGTTAGTTTATAAATGTATGCGCTGTACAATAGCCGCTGGAAAAGACAGCAACAGACTGGTTGTGCTTTTCAAAGATATATGGTTGGATATCTTTGAAATGTTTCCTCTTACTGATCAAATGTCAACTTTTGAATTTGAAGAAAGTTGCAAAAAGTTTTCTAAAAAAAATGTTCTCACTAGATTTTCTGGCATTTAGTAAATACAGATTATTTTGGTATTTCTAACTAAACTAAAACAGGAGAAGTTTGGGTTAATTTAAATTCAGACATTGAGAAAAAAAATTGTGCATCTGTCTTTTCATTCAGTGTATCTAGCTGTCTGGTTCCCAGCAACAACATATGATAAACACATCTGTCAGCTCTACTGACATCTCTATCTTTACCAGCAGTGAGGCAAACTGAAGTATGTGTGTCTGACTATAAAATGATGTTCAAAACCTGATAAAAGCCGTTTTAAAACTTGCCAAGATGTCAACCTGCTGAGCTGAGCTCACCTTGCTCCGATCTTGCCAGAACAATTTTGCAATTTAGATGGAGCTGTCACACTCTGTCGAGGTTTAGTTTTGCAGCAGATGTAAAGAGAGAAAAAAAGGAGCAGGGATGCATTTTGCTCCATATGTAGGTGTTTAGGATGATTTGATCGTAACTTCAGGCCCGTCAGGAAGTGAGGATTTAAGGCAGGAGTTTGACAGCTGTGACAGATTCCACCTGATAAATGAGCTGTAGAAGAACCGTAAACCACTGGAGACATGGCATAGATTATCACTGGTAGTCAAATAAGATCCAATAATACCACCAATAAAAACTTTTTATAGGGAACAACACACTGAGGCTGCTTGTTAAAGACACACAGCGTAACCCATTGGCAAATGGCTGATTTTTAGAAGCAGAAAACACTGAACAAGCCTCAGAAAACTTTCTGCTCTCAATACTGCTAGATTCAAAACCAGCAAGCTAAAGCTGCCAGGTTGTAGCTCAAACTAATACATTAACAGGATGCCTCGTCTTCATTAACGACCAAATGGTGAAGCATCACTTCTGCCAAGGAGGCAGGGTGTTAAATAGTCAAACATTGTATATAATGTCGGTGAAGTTTCTGCCCCTTGCCCAGCTGTGAAAGCTAAGCTAAGCTCAGATACACTCCAGATGGGACAGAATCCAGTTTCAGCATTTAAGGGATTAGTGGATTATCATGTATTACCAAACACTCTTACCCTTATCAGGCTTTTTACTCGTTTATACCTAAATAATTACTGAAGCAAAACAGCTAGAAATATACTCAAGCATATAAGGAATCACTGAGAAATGCAAGCAGTCACTGCAAGCATGAATATTTTAATCATTTTAGAATATAATAAAATAGAATAGGATATAAAAAGCCTGTATTGTGTACTCTGTTTACATCAGGAAGGGAAAGCTCCTCAAGAAGATTTTTGCTGAGTTGGAACCACAAAGGGTGTGGAAGGAGGAGGACGCAGTGGTTTGGCGTCTGTAGATCTATATTAAGGAATAAAGAGAACTTACGGGACGTGAGTTTAAAAATGAAACGCATTGTGAATCTGGCAGTTGTTTCTGTAAGAGCCAAAGTTTACTTTTGAACAAAGATGTGTGCTTTGAGAGACAAAGGAAGGACTGGAAAATAGATTGGACATAAAAGCTGAGTCTGACACGGTGGATTTATGTTCATAGTGTGTACTTTAAGTGTTGAGCCGCAGAAAGATGAGAAACAGAAGACATGAACTTACAAAAATGCTAATTTAATACTATGTTATTTTAAATCATACAAAGAGGTTGTTAAAATGGCAAATTAAAATTTTTATTCTTTAGAGCTGTTTAATTTTTTTTTCACACCTTTTTAGTTTTCTTAGGACATTTTCTGCATTTTTTGTAATTTCCAGAAATCTTCTTGCCGTTTTCCATTTTTCTGAAGGAAAACATAAATGCTAAAAGGATTCATTTTAATCAAAACATATTCAGAAAACCTGAATTTTAGTGCTCTATTTTCAGGAGAATTTCGTGATCAGATCTATAAATGATCCAAACATAAAAATGTTCCAAACAAACAGATGTTGTTTCTAACCACAGCAAACCAACTAAGTGAAAAAAACACTCAATTTAGGTGTTACTAACATCTAGTTATAAAGAAAAAACTAAATAAATATGAAATACAAAATATTTTTAAAATAGCAGGAATAAGTTGTCACATCTGGTGATTGACAGAGTGGTTAGCTAATCTGGATCAGACACATTGCTCAAATCCTGTGTCAGATCTTTCAAATATTTCCTAAGGCTGTGTTTGTGGTAGACAGCTAAAATGTATGTGTCACTTCTGCTTTTGCCTAACCAGGATCTAATTTCCACTTGTACCACACACACTGCTCAATAAGTTTAGATATGACTAGACAGAAAATATATGTGAGCTGCCATTCTAAGACAAATCATAACTATCTGAAACCTTTGGGCCAAGTCCTGCATTTTGAAAGACAGTGTCACCAAACTACTGTTGTAATTAGCAAACAGAAATAATTTTGGTAATTCTAACAGACTTAAAACAAGAGAAGTTTGGTCTAATTTAATTGTAAAAAGAGCTGTGTGTGCTGGTTTCTATACGTTCATTGGTGATTCAATTACACTTGGCAGGAAATATTACGCCAACTAACAGGATGGATGATGAGCACAAAGTTATCCAGAACAAAACTGACATGTCTGCACTTTATTTTGTAACACTGAGTTCCACTTCACTACTAAACCGTGAATCATCTGAGGTCTACTGTATACGCTGAAATGTGCTTTACAAATAAACATGATCGATTTTGTTCCACTTTGTTCATCCAACATACACACCTTTAACAATCACCTGATTTCATATTCCAGCCAATAATCTGGTTTATTTGCATTCTGTGGATATTTTTGGAACAGTCATGTTAGATTACCAGACTTTAAACTTGATGTATTTCAGAAAATTAAAAGCCTAATCTCTGGCTTATTTGAACTTCCTCACGGTTTTATAATCAGTGATGGGACTTGATTAATTGCTGCATTTGTAAATAATTAACTGCAACTAATCACATTGCAACAGAAAGTACAATGACAAGATAAGCAATACTTTCAATTCAAAAGGCTGTCTGCTTCTAAATTATTGAATAAATAGACATAGTAGCTCAAATACAAAGACACTTATTGTTTTAGTCTGTTTTTAAGGTTATTTATTCATCAGATTAGTGCAAAGTGCTATCATACCCATCCAGCTTTCAAATGTTTCAGGAACTGCTGATAATTTAAGGAAACATCAGCTGCTGTTGGTGGAGCTTGGCTACACAAACAGATGCTTTTAATACCATATAGAAAACACTGATAGAGCTACTGGAACCAGCTGGTTTTTCCCTTCAATAACACAAACAAACAACCGGGCCTGAACCCAGCAGGACTGAGATGTGAGGTTTTTTTTCCAAGAATCAGAAAGTGTGATTATTGGTAATTGGACGGTTCTTCAAATGGGTGTGTTTAAAAACATGATGTCAGGATGAGCAATTTATTTTTGGTTTGGATAGATAACTCCCACTTATCACAACCAAACACACTCACACACACACACACGCCCCCGAAGTTCATGCGCAATCAGCTTAAAAAAACTCAAGAGCTCGCTGCCAATGATCTGAAGGAAGCATTAACTCTACAAGTTGGAAATTTCTCTCCACTTTCTGTCTATCTCTGCCTTTTCTATGGCATGCTTTACTGCAGTTTTGTTTCTTTTAGATTTTCATAGTGGGCATTTCCACTGTTCAATATGCAGTCTTCAATGATAAAATGCACAAAATAACTAATGTGAAGAGTATACTTTTTTGTTTCTTTTTGTCGACTTGACAATTGTGTGTGTGTATTTTAATGTACAGCACTATAAACTGCTTTGTTGCTGAAATGTGCTTTACAAATAAACATGATCGATTGATTTTGTTCCACTTTGTTCATCCAACATACACACCTTCAACAATCACCTGATTTCATATTCCAGCCAATAATCTGGTTTATTTGCATTCTGTGGAGGATATTTTTAGATCAGTCATGTTAGATTACTAGACTTTAAACTTGATGTATTTCAGAAAATTAAAAGCCTAAAATATGGAAAACATTAAAATCTATAACAAAGCTTTTTTAAATGCAAAACTGTATCACATATGCCTGTGTTTTTTTTAATGTTTGAAAATTAAACTATGAAGCGAATCAGATAGTAAGTCTTCATATTTCCAGTCTGAAATGAGTAATATATTTTCTAAACGATGTCAAAAAAAACGTTACTATAAAACTGTCCATCCATCCATCCATTTTCTGAACACCCTTGTCCCTCAGTGGGGTCGGGAGGGGTGCTGGTGCCTATCTCCAGCTAACGTTCCGGGCGAGAGGCGGGGTACACCCTGGACAGGTCGCCAGTCTGTCGCAGACTATAAAACTGCTTCCGTATAATTTCCATCTCAGCCAGAGGTAAAGTATTAATAGAGCTGTCTGTCCTCCAGAGGCCTGTGTTTGGCTGGGAAAAGCAGCAACACCAGTCCTCCAGAGGATGTCCTGCACCACTTATCCTGCATAACCTTATAATTGCTATGTTGCCGTGGTTTCCCAACAACCACATTATTTTATAATGTTGTTGTGTTTCAGTTAAAAGAATGCTATCTGTTCATTGAAACAGGGGCAATAGTGACAAGTTTGTTTGTTGGGAATCGTTGGGAGAAATCTGCACATAAAAATAGAAAAATCTATCAAGAAGGATGAAGGGAAAACAAAATATTCAGAGTCCTGACATGGAGCTAAGCATTAGGACATTTAGCCAAGCAACTTACTTTTATTTTTCAGAACTTCAAGCATCTTAGAATAAGACTAAACAGGAAAATGTCAAAAGTTATACTGAAATATTTTACAGTGATTGCATACTCTTTAAAACAGTTTGTAATCCATGACGCACTTTTGTGAAAACCAAAATAGTTGTATTCTTAGATTTTCCCTAAAATATTGTTAAAGTCTTCTCGTGATTCAGACACATGAACACATGAATTCCAGGTATATTGTATATACCTGGAATTTCAGAATCAAAAAGTTTTATAACCTTTTTTTCTGTGTTATTATTGGGAATAACCTTGAAATTATTTTATTTTCTCTTAAGTTCCACACTAAAACCATCATTAAAATCTGAAGCACATTTTCTCGTTCATGTCTTCTTCTGGGGAAAAAAAAATACAATTGAACTTAAAAGAAAGCCATAAATTGATATCAGCCAAAAAAGATTGGTGCTTCTTTACCTTTAGAGATTCTCCATTAAGCTGCTTTGCGACTGACCAGTCATGACCATTTTAATCTGAAATCAACTGATTCTTACTGCTACACTAAAATACACAGAAGGCAAAAGCCCATATGGGGCTATTTTGATCAATACTTCTCCACACCTGCTGCTACTCCCTGAGTTATGCTAATGACATCCCAGAGGCATTTCATCTTTTCATGGGCAACCTTCAGATCAATGCTCTTAAAAAAAATGCAGCGCAGTTAAGCTTTCGCTCAGAAACAAGAACGCAGGAATGAAATCAGGTGGAATAAGACATCAGCTTCCTGACACGTAACATGACCTGGTAATACATGCGTTACATCACGTCTATGGCAGTGTTACTTCTTTAACACAGAGCAGACAAACCACAGAGGCAACCACTAGCTACAAATTACATGCTGCACTTTTCTGCACTTCCTCTATACAAAAGAGGACATCATTCACTGATTAAAGCAGGGTCAGACAAGGAGCAATAAACATCATCATCATAACCGTCTATTTTGGATAAAAATTGGAATAAACGTCATTTAATCCTTCTGTAAAGCGCAAAAAGAAGAAAAAAGGGAGAGCAGGTGGCTTTCTGGGTCAGGGCTTTAACATCTGTTTTATGAGGGATCAATATAATGCAAACTACTATTGATACTCAAACCGCTAGATTAGCAACAGTTGACGGAGATCTGCTCGTTGTGAGCAGGTGAAACACACCAGATACCTTTCTGTTTTCCTCCTTCATATCCAAGCAGACCAAACAGCTCAGGAGAGATCAAAAGACACAGTCAGTTAGCCGTGGATAACAAGCTTTTGGAAAACAACACGCTTCTCTCTTTCAGGTGGTTTTTAATCTTAGATGTGGGGTTTGAGTTACAGCTTCAGCATGCAGTTACCTGTGTGAGGAAAACAGAGATGCTCTCTGAATAATTCTGGGAGGACGGCAGAAGTCGCTGACAAAAAGGCCAGACCTCATTTAGGCTAATGGTTCGTATGCAGACATCCTAGATTAGCATGATTAACGATGGCTCCCAAGGCCGCTGGTGGAACAACTTGATTGAAAAGGTCCTCTTTCAATTAAAACATTCCTCAGATACCAAAGGCTCCTACGGCATGAGTGAGGTTGGATATTAACAACAGCGACCTTGAAAAAGACACTTAACACAATGTCATGTAGCCTTGTGGAGGAAAATAGATGTAGTCCATGTTTCTGCTCAGCACTTTTGCTTTTTTTGTGTAGATTTATCCCAACAATCACAACTAAATACCATGAATCGGTATAAGTGTAAATGAATAACTATGCAAAAACATAATATTATTTGACTGTTTACTGAATTATTAGTTCATACACCAAACGCAAATTTGCTAATGTTACTTCATATTCAGCACCACCCAGTTTTTAAACTTGATATATCAAATTTCCTCCACTTTTTAAAATTTGGTCATGTCACTTATATAAGTTTTTTCCTGTTCGTTATGTATTTTTTATTACTGATATGTTAAATGTTAATTCATACTTATTGACATAAACTGTGAAGTAATTAAAAAATAAGCTCGTAAGTTTTTCTCCTCGTTCTGTGCATTTTTACACTCTGGCACAGGGGTGGGCATTTATCGCATCGTTAATCATTTATCGTGATGAATTTTTTTTATAAATTTTGATTTATCGTTGTCAGTGAATTCCAATTGATGGTATTTTAAAGAAAATTAACTTTTTATATTGTTAGTTTTACCATTTTCTCTAGTTTGTTCAATGAGAGTCTCAATAAATATAAATACATTTGAAAATATGATTAAATCCAGCTATTGTGTGCAATTCAGTGATACAAATCACACTTCTTCATGTGACTGGTGTTATAAATGAGCAAGCTTCTCAAGAGCAGCAGTATATGTGTTTGTGGGGCTGTAATGAAGTCACAGGCATACAGTTGTCTAAAAACTAAAGAATAAAAAGTTCTTATTGTTATTACAATCACAAAATATTGTGATAAAACTTTAAAGGCCATATCGCCCACCCCTAATTCAACTCACAGATATTGTGCTTCTTTGAAATCATTACAGGTTCAATTACTGAGCAAAAACAAAATTCTTTAGGCTTCAACAAAATAAATAATTCAAAAGTAGCAACAATAAAAAAAAAAAAAAACTGCTTCCACTTGAATGAAAGCAGTGACGGGAAAGGCACGCCAGGAGCAGCTAATGGACACATTTGTCTTACGTTCTGTGTCCCATGGCGGGTAACTGTTCCAGTCAAATCACAATATGTTTCAAAGTAAACAATGACACACAGCAAAGAACAGCAGCATGTTTAGTTTCGCTAAAAACGAAAGCCTGCTGATGGGATAAAAGCTAAGTGGGTCAGAGAGTGTTGTCTGTGTGGCGGAGTGGGACAGAGTGGAGGAAACATAATAGGATCACTTTTCTGCAGGAAGTTCAGCCTATTGGGCGCAAACAATAGACCTGTCACACCTGGTTCTGTTACCTGAACATAATACATGTCTCTGAGATGCCTTGTATGATAAACTGCTTTGTATAATGTTGGTTTTGGTTTACTCAAGAGAGAAAGTAGAAAAAAAGTAAATGGTAATAATTTATAGTTAAAGGGAAAAACAAGGTCAATCAATAAACCATTTTCTTTTTCTCGACTCTCTGATTAAATACTGTTAATATACCAAAATATTATATATAAACAAAGAAGCGACCTTTTGGTCTAATAATGCAGCATGTACTTACGTAGATACACTTTTCGGTATTCAGTATAATTAAATGCACTTTTTGGCCAAATGATTTGATGTAATTTTCCTGTTTTATGTGAGAAAATCTGAATCAGTCATTACTGGGTTCAGTTGATCAAACCTCAAAGAAAACCAGAAACTGATACAGAGAAAAGCTTGATGTGCATCTGTAGTTGAAGGTTTTAGTTTAAAAGTTTGACTCTGCCACAGGCTGCTTCTCTTGTAAATGCATTTAGATAATTGATAGGATGTAGAGGTGGGCGGATCGATCCAAAATATCAATAATATCAATGCCAAGTCGGTGTCTGTATTGGATCAATACTGTGTTAAAATCAATACTTTAGTTTCCAATTTCCTCTTAAAATTATATTGTATTTTGTTTCACAGTTTCTCAATTCTACCTCAAAAAGATATTTTGTTTTGATTGGCTCTCAAACAATAATTTCTTGCACTCTGCTTATTTAAGATAAATGCACTCAGATCATGTTAATGATTAATGTAAACTTAATACAGTTTTAATTATTTTTGTTCAAATTTAGGACAGAATGTACACAGGAAAAAAGACACAAAAATACCTAAATGTCAGAAATTTTGATCATATATCAAATATCAATAAAAAGAATCGATATCTGAAATATGGGCCAGTATTACTTGGAATTGGATAGATGCTAAAATATCACACACTTCTGGTAAGATGTAATAAAACTTGTCAACTTAGTTATAGTTAAATGACTAAACTAACTATAGTCAATCAGTGTAAGGTATAAGCAAATCTTAAAACTTTCTAGGGCCCCATCAGATATTAACAGAGTGATGATTTGAACCTAATTTTATTATTTCTGCTGCTTGTCTTTGAGCTTGAATCACCCTTTGTTACCGTCTGCCAGGAGATAAACCACTTGTGAAGAAAACATTACACTTGGTCCCGGCTCAGGAACTCACACGACTGAAGTAGGAAAACAATCAGGTTTGTCTTTTACAGATAAAGAGGATGAGTACTTCAGTTTATTTATACAGAGTAATGAGATGATGAGGCAAAAAGGCTCACTGAGCACAATTACACTGGTTTTTGTGACTTCTCACTGAGCAAACAGTTTATTGTGCAAAGTATGATAAGAAACTTAACATATAATGAGTTATCTCACTGGAGGTGATTGTTCACTTGTGACTCTCTGTAACTGATTCAGGCAGGGGTGACTCTACAAAGTTTGTGAGATGAGGGCAACTGATAATTTTGAGGGAGCACACCAAAAACCGAAACACAGAAAATCATTTCAGGAGTTTTACTCAGTTGTTACAGTGGACATTTAGGTCAACACATGAAAATTATTTTTCATCTTCAAGACATCTGTACGTTTACGCTTTCCATACCTCCAAAAATCTGGTGATTTCATCGACTACAACAGTTTTATATTCCCACAAATTCAAAGCCCCAACACCAAGAGGGGCCCCCTCCAAGAGCATCATTTGATTTGATTTCATAATGACAGATTGCATGTTTTGCACATTTTATACATCTCTTCCAAATTAAAAAAAAAAAAAAACACCAAAAGATATTAAACTTTCCAGCTTGTAAAAATCAATGTTTGTCTACAGATGGTACTTTCAAATAGTTAAATTAACATGCCACATCTAAATACCAATCTGCATTTCAACATGCAAATTCATTAGAGCATTTTTGCTTATTTGCTAGTCCCGTGATGTTAAAATCAATAGCCATATGACGCTAGTAGTAGTAGTTCAACTCAAATCAAATTCAAATTCAAAAATATTTTATTGAACCCAAAGGGAAATTTAAATGTTATCTTACACACGTAGTGTAGTCTAGGAATGATAAAGCATATGGTGTTGACATGTTGGTATGGGGGGTCACAAATTAAAATCTGCTTAGGGCCCCAAAAAGGTTTGGGCCGCCCCGATCTTGCACGTTCGGCTTATTATTGGTGTAGATAGAAAAGGGAGAAGAAACGAAAATTTTCTTTAAAAAAAAAAGAAAGAAAAAACAAACGAAAAAACAAACAAACATGGCCCTCAAGTGCTACCAATGTGATGATTTTAGTCCTCAAGAAAGTTTAACCTAAAGGCAGCTGTTTAAGTTCCCGACTAGTCTCTAACGGTTACTCACCGTCTCTAAGGCGCTGTTGCCGGGCAGAGCGTTCTCGAACGGCGCGAGCCCACTTCTCTGCCTCCTCCAGGTTCGCGTGCGGGTCCTGGAGCGCCGCTAGCCGAAAGCACTGCTCCACGCGCTGCCGCGACGGAGCAGAAGTCATCCAGCGGCGCTTCCTCAGTGGGTAAAAGTAGGCTGCAAAGTACGCCGACGGGTCCGCCTTGTCATCCTCCCGGTAAGCCCGGCAGCCGACGCAGTCCCTCAGACTCAGCACCACTTTGTTCCGCCCGACAGGTACCGACGCGATCCTCTGGACGACGAGGTCCTTCTCGGTCAGGTTTACAGCCCACCTACCTCTCCGGTTACTGTTCTGGGTAAATTCTCCGTACAACGTGGCTGGAGTGGAAACGGGTAGGAAGTCGGGTTCGGCTCTCTTCTCATCCATCCTGAGCGGATGTCAGAGAGTGAGACGCGGACGGGATCCGGACCGGGACACAGCTCCGGCTGCGCTGTCACATTACTGAAAATGATGCGGGCAGAGTGGAGACTGCGACTGACAGCCTCCCACTGCCCGGACCTTTGTCAAGAAACACGGAATAAAACCCTTCAGATCCGGTTAGATTTTAAAATAAAAGCCCCTTTAAAAACGTATCTGCAAGAACCCAGAAATTCAAGGTTGATATAAAACATAGTGCCCGAATTTGGTAGTAATTTGTTATAATAACATGAGTAGTTGAGTAGTTTTGAGAAAAGAATGTACTTTAAGAAGTTTTTTGAACCACACTGTAGTACGCTTTACGTTTACCTGAGTAATTTTATTTTGTAGTATCGCGATTGTGCCCACTGTGAGTTGCTTCACTGACTGAAGAATACGCTTGTTTTCGTAAAGAATTCACCAGACAACACCTGCCGTTTATGTTAAACTTTTATAAGTTTTATACTGTACGAAATTGATCTGGAAATTTTGTAATTACGTCAATCATATAAATTATTTTCATTCTTGCCTTTAACATTCCAAATTTGTATTATCCTGTTGATGATAGTTAGATAACATATTCAACAACCGATGTTTTCAGCAGTTATTCAGCCTTTTTACCAAATACTTTATTACTTTTACTTGAGTACTTTCTTGGATGCTATTTTTTACATTTACTTCAGTAAAAATATGTTGACATAGTGATACTCTTCCTTTCAATTTTAGTACCCACCTCTGCAATTCCTGGTTAGTAAAATATATTAAATTACATTTGTGACTACAATGTGTTTTTAGTAAATATTTTACACAGTAGCAGCAAAATATATTTTGCCCATTCCTATTATTTTAACTGCAACTCACAATTCTGTGGCAGGTATTTAATTTTGGTTTTTACTTCTTTTCTCTTCATTTTTTCTAGGCGTCCATAATCAGCTGCTTATGCCTTGGGCCAGCTCTGGATTAACACCCGGATATAAAATGACAATATGAGCTAAGTAGGCTAAAGGTTCCCAAAACTTCTCATCAAGAGAAGTTCAAGAGCTGATGACTTAATGTTGTCATTTAATTGCTAACTAATGATTTGAAATATAAACATAATTATTTACAAATGCAGGTTTTAGCAAATTTTCAGGAAATTATTTTTATTGAATTTCCACAACAGAATGGTACTACAATTGCCAGTATAATAATATATTTTAGATTTTTTTTTTCTTGTCATCAGGTTAGAAGCTCTTTGCTTTGTTAAGCATAATTTTTCACAAAATGTTCCATAGAAGAAAAAGTAATCATACTACTACTTACATATTTGTCTGTTCTTGGATGATATTCTGTAAACTAAGAAAAAGATTTTGCTCTGTCTCTTTTTATTTGTATTGTCATTAGTTTAAAGGTATTTCTTTTTCAGCTGTCATCAGCAGACACTGATTAATTTTTGGATTAAATAATTTATTAGAAATGTAAATATATTAACCATTCGTCCGAGTAGAAAGAAAACCTAAAATTTTGTTTTATTTGGCTGCAGATCTTCATTGTGGTTTCAGATAAGGAAGAAAAAAGGTAGTGCTTCCCCCTAGTGGCAAGTTTGTGAAAAACATAGAAGTGTGGAAAAGAAGAACCAGGATTTTTGCTCCGATGCAGCATTTTGTTTAAAGATAGAAGGCAGTATGTCCCATCATGCGAAAATTTATAAGATTTAAAAAAACAGCTTTGTTGAAATCTTGGCTATTGACCTAATCTAGGTCGAGTCCAAACAAGGTATGCTTCTATAAAACAGTGACAGCTAATTGTTTTGTGATGAGGGAAAACATTTTGATGCAAAAAGCACACAAAAGCCACATTTTTAAATTTATAAATACAAAGATTTTGCTGTGAATTTTGAACTGATATTAAATCTTTATTTACAAGTCAAATATTAGATAAAAATTTAAATAAGAGAACAAAAAAAATCATATCTTAATTTTTTGTTGTTCTGAAGAGATAAATTCATATAAAGAAGTCGCATGAAGCTGAAAACAATCAATGATAGTCACAAGCATTTGTTTATTTCTCGTCATTTTACTCCAAACCTAATAGCCGAGAACGATAACAGACCATTTCTTTTGGTGCTGCTGTAAATATAAACAAATCATTTACATAATGTGACACTAATGCATATATCTGTATACTTCTATTCTTGTTCATTCTATGCAGCATAAAGAAGTTGTTAGGTTAAGAAAAGTTAGGTTTTGGCAACAGATTTATAACAACAGCTGCAGCAGCCTCTAGTGGACGTGACCCTAAACTGCAGCTCTTACTGCTTCACTGCTCCTCCACGCAAATTGAAAAAGTATTTTGTTAATTTTTCAAACATTTTCAGCTCACAGTAAATAAGTAAAGTTTTAAAACCATTGGAAATGGCATTTGCAAAAGGAAAAAACAATATAACCGTTTTGATGTTAGTGTTACCCCTTAATCCAAAAATAAAGTACATATTTTGTGAAAATGTTTTCTTTCACAGTTTTAGGTTACAGCAAAAAATCTCCACAGAAGGTGTTTAAAATCAGATGTATACAGAACTACAATGTAATGCACCATTAATCAATACTGATAATTGTTTTTTCAAAATGTGAGAAAGTGCAGCATTCCTGGAAATACTGCAATACCAGGATGATGCACGGGGTAGACAGAGCAAGCCCTTATTCCATCTCCCTGCTTCAAAAATACAAAATAAGGTGGTAAATTGGTGATTAATAACATTCCATGTGGTTCGGCAGTGGTAAATTAACGTAAATAAGCCACATCAAACTAAAAGGACAAAATTTCTAGGTGAAGAAAAGTTATGTTTTGACGAGCAGCCTCTAGCGGACATGAGACCAAACTGCAGCTCTTACCATGCATGCTTTCGCAGCACATCTTCCACAGAACTAGTTGAAAATTTGATCTCTGAAATTAGAGTCACATTTACATTTTGAATTTCTGCTGAAAAGCATTTATTATTTCACAAAGACAGGAAAGTGCACCATTTCTGGAGATACTGCAATACCAGGATGATGAGTGGAGCAGACAGAGCAAGCCCTTATTCCATCTCCCTGCTTCAAAAATCAATTTAATATACAGTCCCCAAGTGGAGACATATCAGATATTAAACTGATAAGAACAGAAACTACACACTGATCTTAGCCAAAAGGCCGAGAAGCGATGCCACATAACTGGCGAGGAAAACAAGTCATTCTGACTGGCCTCACTTTAACTCACGGTTCCAAAACTGCATTATTTTGTAGACCTTACTACCAATAGTTACTCTGTAAAACGTGAATTACCAACATTTTATGTTGTTCAGAAGTGATAAATTCATATAAACAAGTCACATGAAGCTGAAAACAATCAATGACAGTGACAACCATTTGTTTATTTCTAGTCCTTTTACTCCAAAACTAATAGCTGAGAATGATAACAGGCCATTTCTTTTGGTGTTGTTGTAAATATAAACACATCATTTACATAATGTGATTCTAGTGCCTATATCTCTACACTTCTTGTTCAATCTATGCAGCATAAAGAAGTTGTTAGGTTAA
>NW_006800281.1:572851-608265 GCF_000485575.1 Poecilia formosa
ATGCATATATCTGTACACTTCTTTTCTTGTTCATTCTATGCAGCATAAATAAGTTGTTAGGTTAAGAAAAGTTGTTTTGACAGGCAGACTTGTAACAACTGCTACAGCATCCTCTTGTGGACATGAGAACAAACTGCAGCTCTTACTGCTTCACACTTGTCACAACAACATAAATTTGTGTTAAATAACTGAGGACTACATAACACCAATTATCAACATTTAATGAAATGATTTAATAATCCCAACAAATCGATAATTTGAAACGCAATTAACAGTAGTGTTAGCGGCAAACAAAACCTAAATTGGTTTGCAACTCTTGGTTTTAATGGTTGAGGCCAACATGAAAGCTTTTATAGAAAAAAAGAAAATGTAACATATAGATAAACATAAACTCGCGACTATGTAACTTTACCCCTAAGAAGTCCTGTTAGAAACATATGAAGAAACCATGAACTGAGATAATTTTGCAAAAGAATAAATGTGAAAGTGTGAAATGTCACAAAAGTCCTTGGAATCTTTTAATATGTTTACACTTTTTTCCTTTTAATTTGTTATATGAAAAAGCTGTTGGTGATTCTGAAACCCTTCAGCTTTTTTCCAAAGAACTTGTTGTGTAACTGCAGAGTTTAACCCCTATGACAATAAATTATTTTGAGAAGGAATCATCTGCCTGCAAATGTTTCAATAAAACAATCTTGTATTTTTAATTTTTATTTTTGAGTGTTAACTTTTATTGTTTTTAGTGGGAATATCCTGTTATCTCTGTGTGCTGCTCTCATGGCTAGGATTTTTTTTGCAAAAAGATTTTTAATCTTCTCAGGATTCTCCTTGTGAAATAAAGGTTTAAAGGTTTAATAAAAGTATAATAAAAGTGGAAAGTCTTCAAAACTCCAGAATATGACTAGAACACAGTAAATCTGTGTAAATCTCTGTGCCAAGACAGGTAGAACCTCAATCTTAGTTATTTTTTTAAGCGATGTACTATGAAATTTTGTCTTTAGCTTGTCTGAAAGGTAACAGTGTTGTGTTGCTTCAGTTTCACCTCCTAATCCGAGTTTTAACATGTTCCGTGTGCTGTTGATTTGCGCGCGCGGGGATTTTCAAATCACTGATCCTCCGCCTCTCATTGGAAGCCCGCTGAACTGCTCAGCCAATCACAGTGAAGGGACAGTACAGCTGAATTTACATGTACTATGTATAAGAACGGTCTCCCGATCGAAGCGCTTCTCTCATCAACTTCAGTCCGAGAGAAGATGCCTGAACCCGCGAAGTCTGCGCCCAAGAAGGGCTCCAAGAAAGCCGTGACCAAGACGGCCGGCAAGGGAGGCAAGAAGAGGCGAAAGACCAGGAAGGAGAGCTACGCCATCTACGTGTACAAGGTGCTGAAGCAGGTCCATCCTGACACCGGGATCTCCTCCAAGGCCATGAGCATCATGAACTCGTTCGTCAACGACATCTTCGAGCGCATCGCCTCCGAGGCCTCTCGTCTGGCTCAGTACAACAAGCGCTCCACCATCACCTCCAGGGAGATCCAGACCGCCGTGCGGCTCCTGCTGCCCGGCGAGCTGGCCAAGCACGCCGTGTCTGAGGGCACTAAGGCGGTCACCAAGTACACCAGCTCCAAGTAAACTGTCTGCTGCGGAAGTTACTCAACCCAAAGGCTCTTTTAAGAGCCACCAACTGTGTCTGAAGAGCGCTGATCCTGACACTTTAATCTGTTTTGTTGAGGAAGATTGAGCTTGTATAAGACATGACTCTTGGAGGGGGAAAAAAAACCCGAACTGTTCTTTTATGCTGTACTAATATCTAAAATGAGAGAATAAAATGGTTCACTACTTTCAATTCTATGGACTTTAAGTTTAAGTAAAAATGAAATGCAAAAGTATTTTGTAGGAAATGGTATATTAGAGTAATGAAGGGAAAAGTTCCCACTTAACCCCTGCTGTACTTATTTGCATTTTAACTTCTGTTTTTCCCTTAAATGTTTTGAGAAAACTTCAACTGCAAATACACTGAAAATCTGTTTAAAAATTAAGTGTTTGGGATTCCTATTGATCTAGAAAAGCAAAATTTTAAACCCTTAGTTTTTACCTAATGGCAAAAGGATTTTAAAAAATGGGGTTTCAAGTAAACAGCCAACATGTTTCCAAAAATGTTAAGCCTAAAATGGAATCTACTGGCCTATATTTCTAATTATTTCAAACTTTATTAAGAAATTGAGGAAAAAAACCCTTCAAACAATATTACACCGTATTGTTTTCTTTTTAAAAAGACATTTGTAAAAAGCAAAGTGTTGCCCCCTCTTTTAGCTCAAACTAAAACAGTTTACCTAGTTTTCTGTCATTCCAAAGTGCTATCTTTTCTGGAATTGTTTTTATGTTTAGCAAAAACATTAAAAAATATATAATTAACAGCTTATTAAGCATTAAAAATTGACACTTGGTTCTTCTCGTCTGCCTGCTGCAACGCAGGACTTCTGGTCTTTCTGCATTTTTCCCAGTAAGAATGCAGAAAAACTAAAAAGCCAGAGTTCCCGTACTGTGATGTAAAAATGTGACCCAGGTCCAGAGGGTGAGGCGCACGACTATAAGAAAACTTTTGGCGACATCTCAGTGGAAATATTTCCCAAAATTTCAATTAAAATTATATTTTCTTGTTTGTTATTTAGTATAAGTTTTCTAAGATGTTATGAGAAACAAACATCCTTGTACTACTTAAAAAGCAAAGCAGATTCTGGATTTCAAATTCAAAAACACCAATTTACTTTACAGCAGCGATGTTCCGAAGTTTACACACATTACATATTAATCAGTCCTTGGGTTATTGAAAGTTTATTCAAGTTTATTGAAATCCTTTTTCTTGGGCTCTTACAATAAAAATGTTTTTAAAATAATGATTTTGATTCCATATTTATAGAGTGAAATGTCTTCATCCCCTTTTAATGTTTTTTCTTCTTGTCACATTACAATATTAAAAATGTTCATTGTTTACTAGGTTTTTATGTAAAAGCAATAAATATTGGTGAAATGGAAGAAAAGTGATGCAAGCTTTTGAAAGTGTTTTACAAAAAAGTCTCATTACTCCATGAATAAAGTCCAATGCAACCTAACTTTTTAAAAACATTAACTCAGTTCTTCTTATAATTGTCATGTGAATATTAGAGCCCATTGCTTTATTTTTAAACAATATTTATATTTGGTAAAGAAAAGTGGAGACATGTTCTAAAACTACAAGGAGAAAGTTATTTAAGGTATAAATATTGTTTCCTCCTGTGCTTTAACTATTGTTTTCCTGTCGATTTTACTTGGACTGAAGAGCAAAATCTTACATCCAATCTATGTTATCGAATATACATTAAAGCCCATCGTTTTTTTTTTCTCAGGATGTAATAAAAAATGTGGCAATTTAAAAAGAGATTAAAATAGAGATAATTAAGAAGCAAAACAAGGCATGTGTTTAAGTCATATTTTATTCAGGCACACAAGGGAAGTCAAAACAATACTCCGTTTCAGACTAACTTTGTAAAGCCCAGCGCAGATTGAGAAAGTGTAGAAAATACTTTATTCATTCAGTTCGAGCGCAGTCATAATCTAGAAGTGACTTTTTTATTAATTTCAGGAGTTGAGAGCAGAAAATCTGACTTTGATTGGCGCTGCTAGGAAGTCTGGCAACAACATGAGACGCCATCATCAGTGTGTTTGCTGATGCTACAATATCTTCATTTTAGGACGAAAAGGGTCTCCGCGGCTGGTTGTTTTTATTCTCAGGCTTTACACTAACATGTTAGGAAGCGATCAGACAGTATTTGATAAGGATGATAGGATCTGACGAGGAGAAAGGATGGAAAACACAGCGATTATCAGCGTGTTCCGCCGTGAATCGGTGCAGTTTTCAGGCTCCGGTAACAAAGAGCAGAAAGCTTCAGAGATTTCCAGAAGCTGAACACGAAGAGAAACTAGTCCGCTACGGATCCGCTACACTGTCGGCCCGCAGCGCTGATCCAACACAGAGATTTCAGCTGTTTTAGGTCGCCGAGAAAACACAAAGAGAAGCCGTCCATGTTGCTGCGAGGAGCCCCGGACACGGTTGAGTCTCCACGGTTCTCATGGTGTGTTTAAGTGCCGCGCGCTGCTCCGGGTTTCTCATTTCCACTCTGACTGTTGTTGAGTCGCCAGCAGAAGATGGCAGAAGTCGCTCCAGCTCCACCGCCCGTCGCTGCTCCGGCCAAAGCGGCCAAGAAGAAGGCCTCCAAGCCCAAGAAGAGCGGCCCCAGCGTCGGCGAGCTGATCGTGAAAACCGTGGCCGCTTCCAAGGAGCGAGGCGGCGTGTCGGCGGCCGCCCTCAAGAAGGCTCTGGCCGCCGGAGGATACGATGTGGACAAAAACAAAGCCCGAGTCAGGACCGCCATTAAGAGCCTGCTCACCAAGGGAACCCTGGTCCACACCAAGGGAACCGGGGCCTCCGGCTCCTTCAAGATGAGCAGCAAGGCCGAGACCAAGGCGAAGAAGCCCGCTGCTAAAGCTAAGAAGCCCGCGGCGGCGAAGAAACCCGCAGCGGCGGCGGCCAAGAAGCCCAAGAAAGTAGCAGCCAAGAAGCCTGCTGCTGCTGCTGCCAAGAAGTCTCCTAAGAAGGCCAAGAAGCCAGCACCCATCAAGAAGGCAGCGAAGAGCCCTAAGAAGGCGGTCAAGAAGGCCACTAAGAGCCCTGCGAAGGCAGCAGCCAAGAAAGCTCCAGCGAAGAAGACCGCTAAGCCCAAAGTCAAGAAGGCAGCAGCCAAGAAGTGAACTCCATCCCTCACAGACATCCTCTACACAAAGGCTCTTTTAAGAGCCAACACTGCAACGCATAAGAGCTCATTCCGTCACTTTTAACAAACTTTATCCATGAAGAGAAATGCCTCCTGCAATTACGGAGAGTTAGCGTGAGAGCGTATTAACATTTTTTTTTTGTTTTCAAAAATTAGAAATGTTCGATTTTTCTACTGAGGGACTTTGCAGAAGTCGAACATTTTTAAAATTCCTGAAATTTCCGTGTTTTTGCACTAGATAGTTTCTGAGTAATCTCAAAATTAGATATCTTTCTAGCAAATTTGAGTTTTCAAACATTTTTAGCAGAAATGCATTTATTTTCTCTATATTGGTCATAGTTCACTGTTCTATCTCTGTACATTATGTAATTTATGGGTTGTTTACAGATGCATATGCTCATTGAGATTTTCAGTGTGAAAACATTAATTTCCTGTTGCTATGATGCATCACTTGATACTGTTGCAGTTTGGTTTTGTATAAAATGTAATTGTTTGTTTTGTGGTTTTGTTTTTGAAAGTCACCCTTCACAGTTCAGTTTGTACAAAATTTTAGTTTAACATTTTACTTTAAAATTGGTACAAATCACAAATCCTATAACTTTCTGGCATGTTGTGTTGAAGATTTGCAGCGTCACTATTTTTGCTCTATAGTGACGCTTAAAAGAAAAATTCCATTATTCCTGCTTTTTAACGAGGACATTTTTGGATTGAATATTTTTGTAACAACATTGTAGTTTTACTCCAGTCAAACTGAATGTCAGTTTTCAGAGATGGTTTCTACATTGTGAAGTTTGGTATTTTCTTGACAACAGGTGTTATATTTTGTAATAAATGATCGATTTTGTTCGTATTACAATTCGTCGTGTGAGTTTCTTTCCTGTAGAATACAGTACATTTTTAAGACCTGAAAACATCTTTGCTAAAAATGAAAGTTTTACATTTGTTGCACTTGATTTATTTTCCCCATCGTTTACTTTGGGACCGCTCTGATGCAGTTTTTATACCCTTCTTTCACTATTCAAGTTTAAAGAAAAAAAAATGCATTATATTTACAATTAGACCAATAAAAACATTTTAATACATAAATGTTGGCTCAATGCAAGTGTGGTAATCTGAAAAATTACCTAATTCGGACTGTATTTAACTCAAAAAGAAGCATAGAGAAAACATTTCTGCAATGTGAATCTGTATTAAGAGGCAACTTTGTAATTATATAATTTATATGTCTACTCTAGTATTTTTTATACTGGATGGAAAATGATAGATCAAATCGCTGATGCTTAAATTAATAATTAAAACAACTTTAATTATTGTGACATTTAGGAATTAGGAATAATTTTAGTAATTATAACTGACCTAAAAGTGTAGATTTGTCTGATTTAACAGCAGACAGAGAAAAAAGGGTGTATGCGCCTTTTTATTCAGCGTTTCCTGTTTATTTTTCCTTCACGCTTAACAGAAAGAACCCATCGCTTCAAACAAAAAATAAAATGGTCAAATATCAGTATCAAACATATTATTTATTTCTCTGAATTTGAAATTTTAGTGGAAATCTTAGTCGATGTACCCTTTCAAAGTCATTTAGAAAAAGAAGAGAAATCCACAGTAAATATTTAGTCTTTTCACTGATTTATTGGCATGTGCTTCTTTCTTTCTTTGTCATTTACATGTTAGAAAAATAATGACGGTGAAAAGAGCCAACTCAGAACTCACACGTTATCTTAATGTTACATTTAGCAGCTAAACCTGATGAAACCTCACAGAGGTTTTCTACTGTCCAGAGAGTTCCTGGTGAATGCTTCGGTACCGCAGCATCTCCGCTTCGGAAACAGAAGGCTTAAAGTTTTTCAGAGCAGAAGAGAAATCCTCTGCAGAGAGGAGGACAGGAGAGTCCTCTAAATCCAGACCTGGAGGACAGAACGCAAAGAGCGGCAGAGGCAAAGAAAATGTGGACATGAGAAAGGAAAGAAACTAATAAAATACATAAATACTTCCAAAATAAACCTGGAGTGTTGTTGGCATAGCTCTTACCTTAAAAAAATGCCATGAAGGAGTGGATTACAGAACATTTTAAAGCCATCTCTTTGTTCTTACCATCGTTGATCTGTTGGATTTTTCTCTTGATGGCCGCCGTCATGGCGTCTGAGCACAGAGCGTACAGATCGGCACCGCTCATGTGAGTCGGGCAGCGATCCACCATATCCTGCAGATTCACGGCCGGATCCAACTGGAACCTAAACACAGTGAAGACATTTCAACTCAAACTCGGTGTCTGGTTTTTTTTAGTATTATTTTAGCTTAAAGCACCAAAAATAACACCAATACAAAGTTGTGTTGTAGAGAAAATACTGTACAATGATAATAAATGTCATATAAAATAAATAAAAAGGAGTAAATTTCCCCCACAACACAGAAAAAGGAAATTTCTGAGTTTAAAAAGTTGAAAGTTTTATTGAAAAAATTCAGAAATTTTTAAATTGATCTCAGAATCTTTTTAGAAGAGAATATTTTGGAGTTTCCAGAAACTCAGAAAAAATGTTTTAGTGGAAATTTACTCCTTTTTTATTTTTATTTTTTATCTCCGATGGCCCTAATATGTCGTCATATCGCACAGATAAGTTGATGTTGCAGATAAAGACATTTTATTTTCCTCTTGCCTCCAGCGGACGGTTCTTACTTTCTGAGGATGGCCTGGAGAACCTGCAGCTGGGAGGCCCGGTCCTCATTGATCCCAACATAGACCAGTTTATCGAACCTGCAGAGTCCAAGAGAAGCTCATACTTCATCTCTGCTTAAAAAAGTATTCACACCCTTGGATGTTTTACCCTTTTATTGCTTTTACAAAAAAAACAGTTGTTATGATCAACAAAATGTGGAAGTTTAATGAAAAAAACAAAAACAAATCACCTCAGTGTCAGTCAGCTGAATTAGCATTAGCAACATCCACATGTTTCAGGGCTGAAATGGTTAATCATGATAAATCGAATATTGAAACAATTGTCAACTAATTTAGTAATCAATTAATTAACCGAGGCAAACAGACTCAAAAAGTCAAATTGCTGAAGGAACAACATATTCAAAGCAGCAATTAGGTCAAAAAAATATAAAAACTATACATGTTTTGCATCCAAGTGGTTAAGAGGCTTCAATGGTTATCTGAAATGTGTCTTATCTGATTAATCACATAAAAAAATGGCAAATTCTACATATTTTTCATTTTACCACTCCAGCCTTTTTAATACAATTTTAGAATAAAGTAAAAGATGCAAATAAACAAATAATTCAGTTCCTTTTTGAAATGTAACAGCAACATTGCTTTAGTAAATTTGAACTGGTGAAGCTAAAACTACGCCACTTGAGGGGTTTTGGGTAAAACATTTTTACAGACAAGTGCTTTTATCTTAAATGCAAACTCAGTTTTAGTTGAATTACTGCTCTGAATATAGTTTTTTTTAAATAAAACGTCTTTTTAAATTGTCTGTTCCAGTTAGCGACTAATCGATTGCTGAATTAGTTAACAATTGTTTCAATAACTGATTAGTCAGTTAATCTCAATATGTTTTGTCATTATGAACATTATTTGTTTATTTCTAACCTTCCGGGTCTGAGCAGCGACTGGTCCAGCAGATCCGGACGGTTTGTGGCTCCGATCACAAAAACTCCAGCAGACGACTGCAGCGAGTCCAGTTCAGCCAGCAGCTGAGACACGACTCTGACCAGAGGACAGAAGAGCAGATTTATTTACGTCATGAAGCAGAACACCGGAAAGATTCAAAGGTCAACGCTCACCTGTCCATCACTCCTCCAGAGTCTCCACTGCGCCCCCTGTTGGGCGCCAGAGAGTCCAGCTCGTCAAAGAAGACGACACAGGGAACAGCCATGCGCGCTTTGTGGAACACTGAACACAAACAAAACATTAAAAAAACCAAAGGATGAAAACTCAAGAACACATAAAACTGCAACAACAGTGATTAAGAGTTATATATATTTATAAAAAAGACAACTTAGAAGTCTTTAAAATGTGAAACAAATAAATGCAAAGCAGATAAATCATTTCAAAACATTTGGATATAAAAAAAGTCTTTGGGCCTGACAATGTCTCCTGGATTGTTTCTCTCATTTAGAAAAGATACGCAGCACACTTTGATGTGCTGCGTATCTTTCTGGACGCTGTATGGCAGCCATTTTGTTGGTTTTTTTTTATAGGTTAGACACATGAATCAAAACAACTGAAATGGATAATAAGAACGATGTATTTCTTCCTTCTAGACAAATATTACCTTTAACCATCAAGATCTTCCAAGCTAAATGTCTAAATTTAATTTAGTTGGTAGGGACAATCCACATTAATTAACATTTTTGTAAATACAGCAGAGTTACACAAAACTCTGCTGACGTTCCTGGATAATGAATAATTTGTCTCGAAAAAAATAAACAAAGTTTAGAATGACAGAACTATACAAATTTTGTCAATAAATACAAAAAATAGTCATGATTAGATCAAATGATGAGATTAGGCCTGTCATGATAACCCATTTTGCTGGACGATAAATTCTCCCAGAAGTCATTGCAGTAAACAATAATATTGCTGTTTTGAGACAATTTTCAAGTAATATCATGGTAATTATGGCATAATAATGCAAAAACATTCTAAAAGATCAATTAACTTCAATGAACTTTAATGAACATTTAACCCTGGAATTGGACAACATTTTAAATATTCAAAATAAATAAACAATAAAACAAATAAAATGAAATATAAAGACTCTGTAAACAAAATTCTTCTTTAAAAGACAACTAACTGAGATCAAATCACACGGCCAGTAGAAAGAGATAAAAGAGAAAAACAATAAATCATGGAAATTATCCAGCTTGTTTTAAATAACTGATTTAATTGACAGGAACAGATGAGACACAAACCTTCTCGGATGTTTTCTTCACTCTGACCCACATACATGTTGATGAGCTCTGGACCTTTGACACTGAAACAGAAAATAACCGCAGCTTTAGGAACAATTAAACAGCATTTAAAGAAATAAAAGGAGGAAGTCCACACCTGGTTCATGAGGTAAACCCACCTGAGGAAGGTCATGGAGCATTCGGTGGCCACAGCCTTGGCCAGCAGGGTCTTTCCTGTCCCGGGCGGTCCGTACAGCAGGACTCCGGTTCGGTTCAGGCCCAAAGACAGGAGCTCGGGACGCTGCAGAGGAAGCTGCACGGTGTCCAGGATTTCCCTCTTCACATGCTCCAGCCCTCCAACGTCCTCCCAGCACACGTTGGGGATCTGTCCGTTCAGTTACAAACAGCCGACATGAATAAAATGATTATACAGTCTGTGTCACATTCAGCTCATTTTGGGCCAAATCAAAAATCTGAACATTCTTAAAGGGGCGGTTGTGCCAGCATGTATTTACAAAACCAATTAAACTGTTGAAATATCAATACATAGCTGTTCCTCCAGGATTTTATGATTGATTTGTGTTTTTGCAATCAAAATCACAGATTTTGTGGTGCCAATTTCGAAATGTTTATAAGGAATTTTTACGATATTTGCGCTAATGATTGATGTTAAATGTGACTTTGTGTTACTCGCCGCATCAGGTACGGATTATAACTGGGCACCAAGTAAGGCTGAGGCTGCAGTCACTTAAATGCAATATTTTGAGAAAATTTGCAGTAAAGTCAGAAAACAATGTGGAGATTTGTTGATTTTGTATGAATTTTGCAGATTTGCGGAAAAGCTGGAGGGACTTAAAGCTCAGCGGGCTCCAGAATAATGAGAACGGCTCTGCTGGGCCAGACGGCGTCACCTTTGGGGCTCCGATGGCTTTAGACTGGGCATTCTGCAGCGTCTCCAGGGCGCAGCAGAAGTCCTGGTTCATGATGGTCACTCCGCTGGAGCACAAGTCCTCCTGCAGCCGGCCACCACTGAGCAAACAACAAGACTTTGAACGGCATCCAACTAAATCAAATAAAATCTATGATCTTCAATCTGCCAATGTAACATTTTCTGTTTCTCAGAAACCATCAGTGACTTTATGTCATCAAGATTTGAAGGCTGTAATTTACTCTATTTGCTCAAACAGCAAATGTTATGAATTCCATCTGTACTTTACATCTTTCATCTGCATTTCATGAATAATTTTAGGTTTCTGTCACATTTTAAAGGCAACTTTTTCCCCCTACATACATTCATGTCAAGTCAAATATCTAAACAGAAAACTGATGTTAATTTAATCTTTAAAATCACTCTGAACAAATTTAAATATTTGGTGATTTCAGGGAGTCCTTTTAATTTTATCATTTTATTATAAATCTGTGTAAACATCAATGTAACCGGAGATATTGAAGATAAAAATGACAAAATTGGTTTTGCCAATGTCATTCATCATCATTTCTTAAAATAGTTTTATTGGAAGGTTTCAGCACAGAAACATGACATCATTTATTAAATCATGAAGTATATCTACTTTTTAAAATGAAATCAATAAATGTATTTATTAAACATAAAATCAGTTTTATTTTCAATTAATTATTTCCAGTTTTAAAAAATTTATGACAACTATATTAAATTATTCATTTATTGCAATTAGGCACTTTTCACTATCTATATGCCTGTGATGATGCTTGGATTTGTCCAAGTTATTTTACATAATTCCTTATCAAGTACCTTTAACTGTATGAATAATATGAATATTTGAGTTGCACTCTGATCTATTTTTGGTTATTTCCAGCTTAGTCTCATATCTGGCAACCATAAATATGCATTATGTCATTTATTTTTGTCTTGAAAGTAGTAATTCATAAAGTTTTATTTAGTGGGCTGCAAAAATTCTCTGATAAAATAAATATTAGCGCCAGCTCTGATTGTAAATATAGAGATGTTTGTAGAAGAGCTTCTCTTCTGTTTCCAGGAAGGTAATTGCTGCAGTCTGAGCGTATTAGACACATGGCTTCAGCCTCACCAGGTGTGGATCAGCCTCCTGCAGGCAGCTCTTCCAGCTTCAGTCAGCAAAGCACTCAGATCTCCCAGCACAAAACCCTGAGAAGATGAGAAAATCTAGAGTGAAATCCCTGTTTGTGCTTGGAGCAATCTGACCACTGTGGACCCAGAATTATTAACATTAATCTACTATCCTCTCAAGCCATTTGAAAATCTGTGTCTAGGTTTTCATTTCCTTACAAACTACAGCTCCCAGCAACCTCTCTCTCTGCCACAGAAAAGACTTCAATTTACAAAAAAAATTAAATAAATAAAATTAAAAAAAAATAAAGAGAGTTATCTCTCTTTAATTTAGAAATCTAATTAAACCCAAATAATTCATAGGTCAGATTTAAGACATAAAGATCAATGCTTACTGCAGTTAGCTTGGACAGTCGCTCCAGGTTGACGTCTCTCCCCAGACAAAGCTCTCGACTCAGACCTACCAACATGGCGAGCCGCTGCTCCTCTGTGGGGCTCTCCATCGCCACCTGGTGGACAAATGCCCCCATGATGCCCATGGAGAGATCCCGAGCTCTGCAAACCGTGGCCACGACTACCACACTGACACAGAGACAACAACACATTACCTCCGTTCATCCTGAACTCTGTCTGCATCACTGCTAAAGATAATTTGTAGAAAAGGATGCAACAAAAAAAATTGGAGGTTTATTGCAATTAAAAGTCGATTAGTGTTTATAGTCCACATTGTGCTTATCTATCACATCAAATCACAATAAAACACAATGAAGTCTGTGGTTGTAACAATCAACATTTGAACAGATTCAATGGATATAGTTAGGGCTGGACGATATGGATGAAAAATGTATCACGATATAAGTGACGACATTGATAATTATTGATTAGATTTTTGTTTTAAATATCTTTAATGCTGCCTTTTTGGTTTTATCCAGTTTTCAAACTTTGTTGTTTTGTTATTTTTAAGCAGTTATGAGGCACAGAGGTGAAACCTTAAACCGCTGCTGTGCAAGTTGATCAACAGGTTGTTGCTAGGTAACCAAAGAATGGAGAAGTTGCTAGGCAACCAAAGAGTGAGTGAGTTATAGTTGGTGCCACCAAACTTTGCTGCAAACCGTGCATGTAATGTAGCAAAGTGAGTAGTTTGAGCTGTTAAAGCCTTTCTCCTCTGCCTACATTTCCCAGAATGCTGTGGGAGTCTGGATCAAAGTTCAGTTAAATTATTGATTATTCTATCAAATGTATTATCTATGGATACTGATCATGTGTCTATAGTGATATATATTATTGATTTATTGTCCAGCCCTACCTACATTTCATCCACTTAAAATGCTATTAGTCTTCTGTAATTTTTTTTGAAAGACCATAAAAATCAAAATGATCAGAAATAAACACGTATATTAAATGTATCAATTTGCATGTAATGTAGCAAAGCAATGGTTTCACTTTCTGAGCAGGTTTAATACAATAAACTTTCTATTGATATTCCAACTTACTGTCATGCACCTGTAGATGATAGTAGACCTCCTGGGTGTATTTTGTTTTTTTTTCTTCCAATTAAATCATCATGTTTAAGCAACTGACCTGGCAGGGGCGCTGCCAAGCAGCTGGCACAGAACCGCCTGGACCCGGCCATCGTCTTCAGCAGCTCCTGGAGTTTTAAGCAGGAGCTGCAGGTTTCTGAGCAGCAGGATGCACGGCTGGAGCGCGCTGGCTCGCTGGAACACCGACGACAGCTTCACTTCTGCAGCTGCAGGAGTGTCTGCACACACAGTCACACAGTTCACCTACACACACACACACACACACTCGCTGGAACACCGACGACAGCTTCACTTCTGCAGCTGCAGGAGTGTCTGCACACACAGTCACACAGTTCACCTACACACACACACGCGCGCGCACACACACGAAATGACTTCTTTAAGCAGCAGAACACACCCACACTACAATTTTTTTGCATAAATTCACACAAAAACAACAGATATAATTTGTAAAGAGTAAAAATTGTGACATCAGTAAAAACATCATAATTTTTTTTCTTAATTATTTAATAATTTTCTGGTGATATTTTACCTGTTTGAAAAAAATAAAGATTTTATTTCATTTTATTAGAGAAACAAATTTGTTCTCTTTACGTTTATAATTGTGAGTTTATTGAAAATTTTCTGAAGAACTGGTTAAAAACGTGCAGAGTTGGGATTGTTACAAGTTACATTTAATTACATTTGAGTAACTTTTTTGAAAAAACAATTACTTTTGGTTATTTTTAATATAGTAAAGTAGTACTCTTTACTTTTAGTTGAATGATTTTAGCAGTATCTCTGCTATTAATTGAGTAAAATTTCTGGATTTTCTACCAACTGAATGAAAAACAAACATGTTTTAAACCAAAAATTCACCAGACACAGACACAACTGCAGTTTTGTTAAATATTAATATGTTTTGAATTAAAAATCAAAATTATTTCTTACTACACTACTTCCTCAGCCTTACTTGATGTCAATTTACAGTCCGAGATCAATATGATCAAGTTATTTAAGCTCTTTAAAGAATAAAAAAAATATGTTTGTGTCGAATCTGCTTGTTATTCTTTTATTCTCATCTTTTTGCAGATGAGAATAAATCTAGAAATAATCCTTGCAATAATTTCCAAGGTAGCCCAACAAAATCTGTAACTTATCTGTAATTTCAGTAAAAACAAATCATGAAATTACACATTAAACTGCACCTTCAGCAGGTGGAGGTTGAGTCTGCGACTCGCCGCTCTGACCACAGTTATCTTTCCGCTGCCTGCAGGACCGTGGAGGAGGACGGTGCAAGCAGACAGAGACTCTCTATAATCAAACACAACACTAATTAGACTTAATTCCTCCTAAAGAGCTGACAAATACAAAAGTCTTATTACTTACACAGTTCATACACTACTCCGACATTCAAATTCAAGCACTTCTTAAGCATTTTCAAGGTAAATGTTCAAACTTTTCTAGCACCACACCTGCTAACAACACAAATGAACTAAAAAAAAAAAAGACAGCTTCAATTCACTAATATATGATATAATTTGTTACTGTTATTAATAATGTGTTGTGATTGGGGTCTTTATTATACAGTAAGGACAAAGAAAACTAAAATCTAACGAAAGTTTATGACAACTAAAATCTAACAAAAGTTTATGTTTTCATTCAATTTGTCTCTTACACACACCCTATAGACCTAACAGGTTTGAGAAAGTTACAACAAAACCAAAAAAAAAGTTTTCTGGCATTCAGGAAATAGAAATTTAAAGGATATATAATTCTAACCGACTAACTTCAAGCATTCATATTTTTAAATGTCTTGTTTCAACTGTAAATAATGTTTTACATATTTAGGGTTTTAAACAAATGTTAGATTTCACTTTATTATAAAACTGTGTAGTTTGATCATCAGGCACTTTCAAGGATTTAAACAGAAATCAAGCACTTTTGACCCTTTGCAACTACATCACTAAATCATTCCAAGCAGGCGCCATGATGGACTTCGGAAGTGAGGGACTGAACTGAGCGACTGAAATGGTTTCCAAACTTGTTTTTGCCAGTTTATTCATGGCTTCGTCTTGATCCAGTCAAGCAATTCTGTCTATGAATGCAACACACCTGGTTGGGGCTCATAGACGGCGGTATTTCGAAACAGCTAGCTTAGAAGCCGACCCGTACCTCCTTCCTCCTGAAGTGTTGATCAAATTACTGACTTTGCCTGAATTCACACCACATGATTTATATCACTATGTCATAAACAGCGTTTCCCCTTACACCGGAGCAGCATTAAAAACGAACAAAAGACCGAGATGCTAACCAGTTTTTTTCCACACATGCTAGGCTACATGACGGTGCGTCACTGTCTCCATGGTTACCAACGGTTAGATTCGTACCTTCTCCATATTGCAATATTTGATATCTTTCTAATCATACTTATTTATAAAGTATGCGTTAGTCTTCTTACCTTGTAAAAAATGTTCGCTACAAATCCGTGATCCAAGGACTGACAGTTATTATTAACAGCTGCAAGTCGTTATAATTGACAGCTGCTATCCTTCGCCGCTGTATCTGTCCTTATTAAAAGTTAGAAAATAAAATAACAAGTTTGGCTTTTATCCTTCTCTGTTTGACCGCGCACCATCCTGTGACCATTTTTAAAGTGAAATCAACTAAATAGAAGCGAAATTAGGCTACAGCTTTAAAGGAGCGCATTGGTTGTTTTGACATGGCGGAGTGGGCGGAGTTTTGAGAGCGTGACGTCACGTGCATAGGATCAATAAGAAGCAGTGAGGTTTCAGCAGGGAAGCAAGTTACCTGTGCTGCAGGTGAGGCAGGATGAGATCGCAGAGGAGGTCGACGGTCTTGTTGAGCCCGGAAGGAGTGAGGCTGCTCCACAGAGACTCTTCATCCACACAGCAGCAGGGAACAGGGCTGTTGGTGAATGTTCCCTATTAATGCATTTAAAGCATATTCATTACCACCGACACCAAATGAATAATCATTTTTAAAATACAGTTTCAGACCTCGCTTCAGTAGGAGGTATATCTACAAACTAAATGTCTGCAAGAAAATTCACAGAAAGTTGTGCCCACTGGATGCACACAAAATCTTACCAAATATATTTGGTTTAGTTTCTAGTGCAAGTATCAAAATAAGACAAAGCAACTTCACAAGTAACTTTTCAGGAAAATATAGGTGCTTGTTTTAAGGCAATACTTCCTTTATGTTGATTAAATAGTACTAGTTTCACTGGCAGATTATTTCACTTATAAAATGATAATCCAGTGGAACAAGTACTTTTTCAACAATATTATGGAATTATTGACATAAAACAAGCTCCTGTATCTTACTGAAAAGTTACTTGTAATTTAATACTTCAAATGTATTAAGATATATGCAATAGAAACTAGACCAAAAATACTTGATAAGATTTTGCAGTGTTAGAGGTGCATTTTTTCAAAGTAAATAAAAAAATCTTAGTCCTAAATTTTTACGTATTTATTAATCAGTTTTTCAATCATTATTATAAAATACCAGTTAAAATCACTTAAGATGTTATTTCCCGTACTCTTATTTCTCATTGGCTTCAGTCACATTTATCAACCTGCTTTTATCAAGCTAGCAAAGCAAGTGAGAAATTAAAAAGTTTAGAAAAGACCGAAGGAACCGACCAGCATTGTTCTCCACAGTGGAGGACAATATAAGAACTCCTGACCAACTACCGTCAGAAAGTAAGAGGCAGCATTCATGCTAAAAAAATGTCAAAAATGATTGAATAGTGAATAAAAGTGAGGAAAAAAAACAAACATTCAGTCGATGTTTTTTCAAATATCTTGCAGCGTTTTCTGTGGGTTTGCTAATGCTGGTCAAGGAACCATGATATGGATCATTTCTGTGTTCAGATGCTAAACAGAAGCAGATGTTCACCATGTAGAGGGAGGTGTGAGCCTCATCAGCCAGAAGAGCTTCTCCTCCTCTGTTAGCAGATGGAAGAACCTTCTGAACTTTAAAGTACAGAACCGGACACCTGGCAGAGGTCAAAGCACAAAGACGATCAGAGAAAGACTTCACTGTAGTAGCTGCGTTTCCATCAACAATTTGACATTTCGAAAATAAATGTGCTTAATGGAAACACAACATTTTCGAAAGAAAACACTTTTTTTCGCTAAAACGTTTTGGCGCTAGAATGTTTGGGGGGTGGGGGGGGTTCTTTTGCTTGCATCAAAATTGGATGTTTCCACTGGTGCAAACCGCAAAGACAAAAACAACAGGAAGTGGTTGGCGGATCATGCTGCGGCACGCATTATTGCATGAACAAGCTCATTCATGTGTGATTTTATTTATGTTTCTTATTTAATGAGAACATGCCGATGGCAAAATTGTGTTTTCTTTCCAACATTAGTGGAAGATTGACAAAGTTTTGTTCACGTTTGCAACGGAAAAACAGCTGGTGATTTGTTTGAAAGGGTTGTTTTCTATTTGAAGAGAACATGTCAGCACAACTTATTACTGCAAAGTTGCATCTGACTGAGCTGAATTTACATTAGTTAATATTTGGAATGGAAACATTTGTTCACGATTCCAGAGGTCAGGCGTTTCTTGACCAGGTTACCAAACACTGCAGCTGTGATTTTGATGCCGATCTGGATTTCCTCCAGATCTTTTAAGTTTCAGAGTTGTTGCTAGGCAACACAGTGTTGAAATGTCATTTCTGTACACGGCTTTTACATCTTGAGCTTCATAATGGCCCACAATTACATTTATTGTATCGTTTTATTGTGAAAAATTTCTTAAGAATGTGGATTGTTGTCTCAATAAATTTTAATTAATGGTTGTGTTTTGTTTTTAAATAAAACAAGCAGTATTATTGTAAATTTTATTTTTACTATTTTCTCCACTGTTCAACATCAAAATACACCACTAAATTCAAAAATCTGATTAAATGTAGTTACTTTGTGCAGCTTAGTGATATATAAGTCACATTTCTTTAAGTGAGTTCTTTAAGTTTACAAGAACAATATTTGTGTTTGTGGGGCAATGAATGCTTTGAAATGCAATCACAGGCATACATTTACATAATAATCAAGCTATGTTTTTTTCAGTCATTGTTTTTATTGTTATCACAATAGTACCATAAAATATTGTGATAAAATTCCAGGTGGAATCTGTTATGTGTGTTTTGTAAACTCGAGGTCAGATTTAACTGAATGAACCTGGTAAAGACCTGATAGTTTTATATTTTTTGTCTGAAAGTGTGTAATTTTTTTTTCTTTTTTTGCCATAGTTGTAAACATGCAGACAGGTGCGCTGTACCTGCGAATCCCCTCTGCGTTGTTTTCCAGCAGGTCTGGATGGTTTTTAGCAGGAACTGTCAGGATGTCTCCCTGTGAAACCACGCTGTGAAACGGCACAACAAACTGCTTAGAGAAAAGAAACAGCGTATAGCAGAGAACTTTCTGCTTCACAGTGGAGTTGTTTCTGTTGAAAATGCCTTCCTGCTTCTTTCCCGTACCGTTAATCAGATTACATTAAGCGGAGGCGTTTGGACAGGCAGACCTGCAGTAACCCACCGTGGTGTGGCGAAATGCTCAGCCAGCAGGTTGTCGGGGAAGCTGAGGTTGCTGTGCTGCGGAGAGCTGACCGGCTGGATGTGAAGCTCAGTGGCAAACGGCAGAGAAGCTGAGCGGCAGTAACTGTCAGAGCGCTGCCTGAGATCTTCAAGAGCCGATTTCCACCTCTGATGCAACAGAGCAAAGAGCAGCTCATCAAAGAAAGATCTAAATGAGACAAACGACTGAATGTTTAGTCAGGGTATCTTCATAATGGTCTTAAGACTTTTTAAATTAAAGACCTGAATCACGATATAAATGTTCATGAGAAAATAGCATGTTTTATAGCAGTACAAAGTGTTTTGCCTTTGGATGGATTAGCAACAGAAGTGTGCTAGTGGTGAAGACGAATGTATATTTATTGATGATAGATGCAAAAAAAAAACATAAACGTTTGCTTTCAGAATTAAGACCTGCAGTGTGAACGTATCCTTACTGAGCAGCTTAAAATGTGTTTTAAATGTACTGCAGCACCTTCATCCTCAGCGTGCAGCTCTTCACAGGAAGTGTTTCTCCTTCAGTCATGTTGAACCACAGAGTCGCTGAGATGAAACCCACATCGTCGTGGATCGTCAGTTCTGGACTCAGATCCACCACTACTGCAGAGACCAGGCGCTCTCTGCAGGGGGGAGCGCTGACTTCGACCTCTTCCCCTGGCCCTCTGCCTCCCCCCACAGGCCTGGACAACCTCACCCACTCATAGTTGAACAGCCCCAGCCTCAGAAGCAGCTGCTTGCTCAGGAATACACAGTTGTCTGGGTCCACAAATGATCCTTGCTGACCTTTGACCCTGCACCATCGGTGAGTGTCCACCACGCGCACGTCTAACCTGCACTCCAGGGCCTGCAGGACGTCCGGCAGCCCAGAGCCCAGACTACTCCAGCTGTCCAGGAGAGACCGAGACCCGCCAAGGCTGTCGGCGTAATGAGCGAAGTCTGACACGCTCAGTCCGAGAGATCTGCAGGGCAACGACGGGCCTGGGGGGTCCGCGCAGTCCCAGTAGTCGGTCAGGACCAGAGAGGTGTTGGCCGTGATCCTCCCCTGCTTCACTGGACTGCATTCCAGCACCAGGAGCTCCAGGAGGTGCTGTTGCACCTTGCAAAACAGAGAGTAGGATATACTTCAGATGAGTGAAACACTGCAAGATGGTTTACCAATACAATGGCATACTAGGGCAGTTGTAAACATTAAAGGAGTAAATTTCAACCAAAAAGTTCCCCAGAAACGTTGAAATTAATCTCAGAAATTTCCACGATTTTTTTCTAGAAAATGTCTGAGATTAATCTCAACATTTATGGATTTTTAAATTTAGTCCCAGAAATATTATGTTTGTTAAGTTGAACATTTTTGACTTTTGTAAACTTTTTGAGTTTCAAAAGTCAAAAATCTTACATTTTTGGTACTCAGAACGTTTCATGTTTTTTTTTCTTATAGAACTAAAAAAATGTTCACGTTTTTTATAGAAAATGTCTGAGCTTAATCTCAATTTCTGAGGTTTTTTTTGTGCAAATATTGACTTTTGGAGCTCATAAATTTTCACATTTTTTGGCAGAAAGTTAGGGACTAAATTAGAGAATTTGGCAGAAATTCCCTAAATTTGTTAGGGACAATGCATTTATCTGCTGTCGTACATTTCACGCAAACACCACATTACAACCAGAAATTGTGTATTTTACTTCAGCTACATGTGTTAGATAAACATTATTGCATAACTGAAGATGATCCTGGAAACAGGGAATAAGATGGCGCTTAATAAATAATAATAAAAAGGATATCACGGAGGAAATAATAAATTTAACTCTGTGAGGATAAATGGTACAGACTACGGATGCATGGATGAATAAAGGAGCCTAAATACAAATGGAGGTTACATTTATAAAAGTCTTAAAAATGTAATGTCAGTCATTGTTTTTCTTCTACTTCAACATGATGCGGTATTTTGTGTTTGGCCCATCACAGGAGACCCTATAAAACACCGAAGTTTGTATTTGTAACTTGGGGGAATGAATGAAGGTGTGGATATTTGTGAAAAGGCCCATAGGTCCAAACAGTTTTCCCTAACTTTTCTGACTTTACATGTAGGTTAAAACTCCTACCAAGAGGAAAAACAAACGCATGTCAGTCGTTATTAGTCCAACAACATGAATCTAAATGTGCTAAAGTTGTCTTCTTTTGGGTTATTTAGCTAAGTAATGATCAATTCAGAGTTTCACCTGCCCCGTGTTGTCTCCAAACAATGGATGATGGGGCAAGAGAAGCGGGTCTCCTTGTCGGGCCAGCGGCTCCTGGCCCAAGTGACAGAGCTCCAGCAGCCCACCGGTGAACTGTTCCCCTCCAGCCCAGCGGAGGCTCTGCCTGCTGCGGGCTCCGAGCACCACCCTGTCCAGACTGACCGGCTCCAGAGGCCTGACGGTTCCGGCGCATGAAGACCGCTTGATGCGATAGTGTTTCAGGAAATACTGGCTGGCGAAGAAGCGGACACGGAGTCCGGAGTCGCTGTCGGCAGTTAGGCAGCTTCTGCCCCCGGCGCTGCTAATCTCTTCCCTGGTGGTCGGGTGAACTTGCAGTAAAATGCCCGCCCTGTCACAGAGCTGAGGCCGGTTCGGGGTGAAGAGGACGATCGGCTGGTTGGTGTCATGTTGGAAAACAGATTCCAGGTCAGGTTCCAGGGCCAGAACATCCAGAGGACTAATGTGTGTGGGAAAATTCTCCAAACAACTCAACTGAATCTGCGCCGCCATGTTGGACTTTCCTCACTGCTTAATAGTTGCCTCCAGGTGTCGGTAGCGCCATCTAGTGGACCGGAAGAGGAACCTGTAGGACCATAGAGTTTGTTGGGGAAAAAGTTGAAACGAATAAAAAAAGAATTTCAAACTAAAAAATAATTTTGAAAAGAGAGAAAAAGATTTCAATCATAAATTTATTATGCAACCGAAAAATTTTATTTTCATGTATTCTAATCTTCGCTTCTGTTAAGTCAATTTTGAAAATAGGTGAATTTATATCCAAAGAAATTGGGGCTATAGTCTTAAAAATTTTTTTGAAGTTTGAAACTGAAAAGTAATTTTGAAACATAAAAAAAATCTGAAGAAAGTATTTTGAAACTGAAGAAAGCATTTATTTATTTATTTATTTATTTATTTATTTATTTATTTATTTATTTGTGTTAAGTAATTTTTAAAACTTGAATACAAGTTTTTCTGTGAATCTCATGAAAATTCATGATATTCACAGAATCTCCTGAAGATATTTGTGATGTACTTTTTGTGGGACAAGAGTTGTTGGTCCAACTATTGCCACTTCTCATTGCAAAGTCAATTAATATTAAAGATTCATCTAACTCATTACTGTGGTTCACAGTTGAAAATGGACCTGTCAAAACATTTTGCTGGATAATAAACTGTCCCAGAAGTCATTATAATAAATGATAACATTGTCGTTTTGAGAACATTTTCAAGTAGCGTAATGGTAATAGCATTATAATGTAAGAAGAACACATTCTAAGTTATAATAAATATTTAACAAAGGAACTGGAAGACATTTTAAATATCCCAAGTAAATAAACAACACAAGAGAAACAACAATCAAAATTAATTATGAAGTCTCTGTAAACAAAACTGTCATTTAGAAAAAGAGCTAGTTGAGACCAAAGCACCAGACTGAAGACTTTTATCATCCAGTTCTTGGTAGAAATCATGATAAATCATGCAAATGGAAATTATAAAGCTTGTTTTAACTTATCATACAATTAATTGATTCATTGCTTATTGTGACAGGCCAAGTTGTGACAGTCATGTCTTACCCAAAATTCACGCTTGAGCCAATTATCTGGTTGCAATTTTTAATTATTTAAAAAAAATGTATAAGATCTACTTTATTTATCCCAGAATTGGGGAAGACAATATAGTTAATGATAACATGTAAATTTCAACACAATAACAAAAAAAGAGCTATGTAGAAATGCATACACATATTTTGTGAAAATGATAAGTAGAGTTACAGTGGAAGCAATCCACCAGCAGGGGGCGCGTTAGAGCTACAGCTGAGAACGTAGAGACGCCGAGGAAGCGTGCGGTGCTGATGCT
Source organism: Poecilia formosa (assembly GCF_000485575.1). Lineage (NCBI taxonomy): Eukaryota > Metazoa > Chordata > Actinopteri > Cyprinodontiformes > Poeciliidae > Poecilia > Poecilia formosa. The sequence goes on from NW_006800281.1 coordinate 595,834, forward strand.
GTAGAGATGGAGCGAAGGGAGTGGAAGCTGCTCGGTTCTATATCCTCCGGACGGATAGCAACATTCAGGTAAGGCGATAAATCAGCCAAGAGTTGAAAGAAACAGCTGGTTGAACCTAAAAAAAATGAAACCATGTCGAGGAGAGACAGTCTGTGTGTGTGTGTGCGTGCGTGTGTGTGTGCGTGCGTGTAGGTGTGTGTGTGTCTGTCTGTGTGTGTGTGTGTGAGGCCACAGGCTGGATGGATGCAGGGCGAAGAGAGCACCATTTATTCAGCGTTGTGGAGAGAGACGAATCTATTTTAGTAAAATAAAATATGAGCCAGCAGACTAACGATAATAAACCTTGTTACAACGGGCCCAAACAAGATGAGGCGTTCAGGAGGTTAAATCAGGGTGGGACTTCAAGACTCTCATGCCTCACCCAGCGGCTGAGAAAAGTCATTGTTGCGTTTAACTGATTTATGTAATTTGATTTAATGCAGACAGGTGAAATAAATGTGTTAAGTGTATGTTTTCATAAATAGTTACATCCATTCAGACAAATATACCTGAGTAACTTTTTGAAAAAATTTACATTTAGGAGTATTTTTACTACGCTGTACCATTTACTTTTACTTGAGTTATTTTCTTAAGGAATGTGGTTACTTTTACTTGAGTAAAATTTCTGTATTTTTTATCCACTGAATGAAAAACAAACATGTTTTAACCAAAATTCACCAGACACAGACACACACCTGCAGTTTTTGTTACAGTTTTATATGTTTTTTTATTGAAAGAAACTGATTTGGAAAAAAAATATTTTGGCTCATTTGATCAGTTAGTCAGTACTTGAATAGACTTTTTACCAAATACTTTTTCATTCTTACTTGACAATTTTTTTGGACAGCTACTTTTTACTTTTATTTAAGTAAAAATAAAAATATGTTGAAGTAGTGCTGCTCTTACTTGAGAACACTTTTTGGATGCTCTTGCTAGTAGGAAATTGCTTCCAACATTGCCTATAGTTCAACACTATTCATGCATTTTTTTACACTCTCATGCAGAATTAGAACTGGATTATGCTTTAAATAACAAAAATAAATAAATAAAACTAGTCAGACTAGTGATGATGGCATTCCCAAATTAATTGTTTACTCATCTTTGTATTAGTGTTTGTGAACATTCAACTCTTTCCTACAGAAAATTTCAATGTATTGTAGTGGGATTTATTGTGATAAACCTACCCAGAGTATCTTAAAATAAAGTGAAGTACAAGAAACTCAGTGCTGTGTAAAATAGTTAAAAGAATAATTCTCTGTCTCCTAATTATTATAAACAAACAAAAATAAAAAGTGAGGAGAGCAAAAAACTGTGCAACCAACTAACTTCCTTCGCTGCTGTGCGTTTTAAATGTTGAATATATTTAGCAATATACTGAGCGATATGTGTGTGTCCTTAAGATTATTATTATTATTATTATTATTATTATTATTATTGTGTGNATTATTATTATTATTATTATTATTATTATTATTGTGTGCTATGCTGGGACAAGCAAAACCCCTCCAACGACCCCAATAAAGTTATCTTATCTTATCTTATCTTATCTTATCTTATCTTATCTTATCTTATCTTATCTTATCTTATCTGCTCACACAATTACAAATTGACTCTGCACCCTGTCACCCTGCATTTAGACGGTCCTGGGTTTGAATCCTTGGTTTTTTCTGCATGTAGTTTGCATATGTGTGTGTGTGTGTGTGTGTGTGTGTGTGTTCTCTGGCTTCTTTCCATACATTAATTAGTCTCCCTAAACAGGTGTTAGTGTGCGCCTTTACGGAGGAAAACCATTGTTGAAAGGAAGTGAAGTGTATTGAAAGTTTCTTGGTTGTCCATTGATGTTCTTAAGCTGGTTTTCAAGAAGAACGATTCTGATTTGTAGTCTCTATGTAGCTGTTGGAGACACATGCAAGAAGATTTGTAGCTGCAGTTGCAAAGAAAGATGATTTTACAAAATATTGAATATTACTACAATATATCTTTACACATGTTTATTAATAAAAAAAATTTAACTATTCATAATTTTCTGTAACATTAGTAGTAGCAGCCTAATTTACTTTGAACATTTCTGTGTTTTTTGTGATTGTAGACTGTGTGTTTTTATTGCGAAAGTGCAAACTCTGCATAATTTGAGGCAAAGAAACTGGAGGCTTGTTTGGTATTTGTTAATGTATCATCTGTTCAGTGATTGTTTTGGCAACTCATTTTCAGAACTGGATCTGAAGGAAATTAATATATACAAGAAAGACCACTTTGCCTGGAACGAATGCTGTGCCTTTTTAGTTTAGTATTTGTGAACAATCTGTCATCTCAGAAGAACAGGAGCAATCCGAGCCATGAAATCTATATCTACTATTTGAACCATAGCTGCTCTCATTGCTTCCCAGATAATTGTAAGTCAATATTAGGGCGGATCAGATGACAGGTCTCTGCTTTTCTGGACAAATGTATATTTGAAGGAAGATATAAAACAGCTGAAAGTGTGTGGGAAGGATCAAATTTGTTCCAGGTTGCTACTGTATGTTTAACCATCTGCAGGCTTCCTGATCAAAAGATTAATATTAAATATTATGTGTTTTACAGGCACATGCTGCCATTTCACAGCAGTCAATGTTTACTTCAGTTGGCTAAAAAATTATATGTTAAATAAAACTTAAAAGAAATTTTACTTTGATGTTTATGTTTTTACCAGGCTACAGACATGTAGGTTTAATGAAAAGTAAGCTTATACCAGCTTAGAGGTTATTTTCGAAAGGCGCCTTTTATCTGACAAATGAGTGTTATATCCACCAATCTGTGGGTTTTTTTTATATGTTGATCAAACAGTTCAGATTTGTTTTCTTCTTTTTTTAAAAATCAAAACCATATATGATTTTTAACATTTTTACAATTAGTTGATATATTATATACAATTACAATAAAATCCATTAAAGTTTGAGGTTGGAGCATTAGATTTAAAAAAAAAAAAAAGTTCACATGGAATAATTTTGTGCTGTGTATGGGCTTGGCAGAATCATGTTTATTTATTTTTTATTCAGTTAAGTCAGGCATGTCCAAAATGTATTTGTGGCCCTTCAAATGATTTTGATCAGCACCTTACCACAATTCAACAATGTCAAAAATGTGGCCAGCAAAATTGAAAATAATGGATGACAAAAAACTTTGGAAATCGTCTGTTTTCCTTTTACAAAGGCAGTAGTCTGAAGCTCTTTTTATGTTTTAATGTTATACAGATTTTATTAATAAATAGCTAATTGACAAATAAGAATAATTAAAAAAATAATCTAGGCATTTTTTATTTAAGGAAAATTTAGTTTAAGTTTTGGAGCCCAGTGCAAAAACTGAAATTCAGTGTTTTAGTTTTCGATGGAACGACGTCGCTGTGAGCAATCAACTTTTACGTTGTGATGATGACTGCGTTGATCAGAGGGAGTTTTATTTTGAAAGAGCCCGCCGGATGTTGTGGTTGCTGTGGCTGTTCTGACGCTGCTGGAGGCAGAGCTGCAGTGCGGACAAACAGGCTGGAGCCGGAGATCAGTGAAGACACACGCCGCCCCGACAGCCCGCCCGTGTCCGCCTCAGCCAGGGACGCTGGTTCCGGTTCGGCTTTTCTTGTGATTAGCCTTTCGGATCCGGTCCAACAGGAGGAAGGAACCACTTCGCATCATCCTCCGCCCTTTCCCTTCCCCTCCTCCTCCTCTTCCTCCTCAACCTCAGCATCATTTTCAGCTGCAGCAGCATCGGATGAGTCCGGGACGGCGGCGCGGCTCCGAAAACAGAACCTGCGGTTTGTTTCTGGACTCTGTTGGTTCCGGACTCGTAGCGGGACGTCTGGCTTGTTGGACGGGCCCGGTCCGGGTTGGTAGCCCCCCTGTCTGAGGAGAAATAAATGGTGATTTAGTCTTGTGGGAGTCTGAGGCCCAGACCTCGACCCCTCCTTAGAGGAACGGTGGGTTTTCTGGACCAGAACGTTTTGTGCCGAAGTAAAATCCCAGATGAAGATTCCCAAAAGGCGGAAAAGGAGCGGACGGTGTGCCAGGTAGGCCCGATCCGGACCGGTTTGGGCCCGGACTACCTCTTATAGCATTTAGTGGGTGTGTGGGGGAAACGTTTCGGGTCAACTGAAGTGAAATTAATAATCCGTATCAGCGACTTTAGATCCAAATGAGACCTGCACACCCCCGGGTGAAAATGATGATGATGATGCTGTTTGCATTGCTGTAATTCATAACGTGGTCCAGTGCGGGCCAAATGTATTGATCGGTAAGGTGTAATGGTGCGCATGCGCGCCGAGGACCCATGACTGTGCACTGCAGAGAGGACAGATTGAATAAAGAGTGATGCAGGGATGCTGCGGTGTAGAGCTGGATCAGAGCGGAAGTGTGCCTCACAAGCTTCTATTTATTCATTCATACTGAATTTTGTTGTTAATTTTAAAAAAAATTCTAGAAAAATAGAAAATAACTGATTTTAATATTAAAGCGGACATCGTTTGTTACCATCCTGAACCCTGAAGACGTAGCCAATTAAAAGATTCCATTCATTAAAAAAAAAAAACAACTCCTGTTTGAACAGAGCAGGAATGTTATCTACTATTTCTGTATGTTTCACTTTTATTATTAGACATGTTAAAGATGCATAAAAATCATTTAAGTTAGATTATCTTTTACTGCAGCAGCATAATCTCAAACTTCCAGTTTTTCACAAATTATTTTCACAATCCAAAGAATCTGGCTACATAAAGCGTATAGAGCCACAAATATTAGACGAAAAAAAAAGCCAAATTATAATTTTTGAGAAATATCTACTGAAGGAATTTTATAAGAACCTGCATTTCACTTCCACTTTGTTTGGTCAATATAAAGAAAAAGACAAAACATTTACAAAAATACGATGGATGCATTTTCTTAGGGGATGTTGCTATTTTATTTTATTTTATTTTATTTATTTTACTGCTGCTGGTATTTTTTGGTGTCAATCTGTTCACTATTCCATGGAAAACCCTTGCTATGGTGGATATGTTTAAAATATTTGTTTTTTCGTTGTCATTTTTCACCAAGACTTGTTCTTGAAGCCCGCAACATCACACATCCTCCACCATGCTTAACTATGGATGTGTGGTACTTTTCCGTATTCATCCCTTGCACCACACTAAACCTATATGAACTGTTTCCTTCCCAAAAAACTCCCAACAAAATCTAAGTCTCATTTGTTGACAACACACATACTTTTAGTTGAAATTTCAACAAAGCTTCTGTTATTTTTACATTAGCTATATCTTTTATTTTACATTTTATTTCCTCACCAATAAATGTTCTCAAACTGAAGGTTGTATTTTGTACCTGAAAAGATGCTACTGCAGTAAAAGATAATTTTATTCTAAGTATTTCTGTACATTATTACCATTGGACCAGTAAATACGTCTGGCGTTTGTGTCGCTAATGTTTAAAAACACAGATGTAGGTTAGATAAGTAGAGAAAACCACCATATTTTAGCTAACATTTTAATGTAAAAATTGGCAAGCAGCATGTAGTTTTTTGTTTATCTTGCAAACATTTAATTTAGATGATTTGTTTTATGATCATTTTTGACAGCAAAAGTTTCAAAATAAAGTTCGTAAGTTCATCGGAAATTATAAAATTCTGCGTTTTTTAAAAAAACTTAGTTTAGCTTAATTTTCTGTAAGATTGCTTTAATTGTTTTTAGAAGTTAAGGCAATATATTGTGTTATATATACTTTTTTTTTTTTTTTACTAATATCTTGATATGCTGTGGTTTTAAAATGGTGACTGGCTGTTTCTGAATGATTTCATAAAGGTGTGATTCTCTGCTCTCAGGTAGACCCAGCCGCCTGACTGACGTGTTTTCAGGCACAAATATGAAACTGTTGATGTTCTTCTTCTCCATCTAATGGCAGATTCACCATGAAATTCTGAATTTGGCTCAGAAAACCTTTGACTGTGCAAATCGTTTTACTGCAATGCAAAAAAAAAAAAGTCCATCCCAATTAGTTCAAGATTTAACTGCAGTATTTTGTCACATCGCTTAATATCAGTCGAATTGCTGAGGCAGCAGAAGACAGCAATGTCTCTTTTACATAAATTATTTTTATTTTGCAATTCCAAAACTACTTAGCGAAGGTATCCAAAACATTTTAATGAAATGAAGTGATAAACCATCTTCAAGACAAAACATGAGGTGGATAAACAGCTGAGGAGATGCTTTTGGTGCTTTTATTTTGGAATGATGCCAGTTGTGGAGTAGCTCAAAATGCCTTTAAAGTTTGCATTTCTTAACTAGTTATCTGCATTTAAAAAATAAATCTTGCAGCTTGTTGAATGACAGGAAACAAGAACCAAACAAAAAATCTGAAACAAACTCAGATTCAGACATTTTTACACAATGCTTTAAAATCTTACAGTTTTGGTTTGCGGTGAATCTAGCATTACATGGTAAAACTAAATGAATATCATTTTATTTTATTTTATTTTTACAATCTGCATTGGGTCTCTGAGGATTCAAAGATGTAAACTCTGTTTATGAAGTCCTTCCCCTTCATGTTCTGCCTCATTTTGAAGCAAGGACAGACGGCAGTCAGTGCGTTCGCTCTCCTCATCCTCTGATGGTTAACTGTGCCCTCTGTTTTGGCTTGTAGGCTGACAAAGGAACAGGAAGGGTTTTTTCCCGCTCAGGATTTGTTGTAAACCATCAGGTTTTCCAGGAGCTCAGAACTATGGTGAGCTCTGAGTGACTTTCTCAGATCAAAACTGGAATGATGACAACTTGGCTATTGGCAGAGCATCCCACCCTTTCCTCCACAATGATAAACTGATAGATTTTGTAGATAAAGGACAAGAGAAGAAAACAAGACTGCGGTTTGATTGTAGAGGAGGTGTCTGTCAGGATGATTCACTTTGATTTGCTGCTGAGGTCCCGTTACGACCCGTAGTTTACTGCTGCTGGACCACTAAGCCTCCTCCTCTATTTTACACATCAGTGCTGGATGCTGTTTTATTTGTGCATATAGAAGTGCATTATACTACATTTATTAATAGTTAATTTGGATCACACCGATGGAGGATTTTGGTGATTTAACACCTTGCTTTTCCTCCAGTTTTGCTCAAAAACTGAATCTATGTGCAGTGAGACTGATGTGAGCGCAGATGTCTATGTAAGCAAATAATTTGTGGCAGTTGCATTTAAATCTCACAAATGTTCATGTATTGAGGCACAGTCTCAACTCTGATAAAAGAAAAATTGCTCTGAGTGTACGCTCAACTCTGGCTCTCCTGCTCATGTATGGAAAGCCAGGAGGGCCAAAAATCATGCAACATTTGATATTTTTCACATGCAAAGTATAGCAACTGTGTTCTGAACTTAAAGCTAATTACAAATGTTTTTTGTGTAATTTTGAGTATTTGTTGGATGAAAAAGAAGTAATCACAGCCCTCAAATCAAAATACAAAATACTGCAGCAAGTGTATTACAAATCCAAACGTTAAGATTTAAGAAAAACAAAAGCAAATTTTTGCAGCCTAAAATACGAATATGTGCTTAAAGCATACAAATGTTTACTTTTTGCATTTCAGGTGGTATTTCAACATTGCTTGAGCGTCTATATAATGTGTGAAAATATTTTATACTCTTACATATAAACAAAAGGTGCAAAAACAGCTAGAAAGTTTATGACAACATTAATTATTTTTGAACAAAAAGCTCACCAATGGCTTTAATGAGTAATTGGTGGCCATGCACACCTCAAATCAGTTCATGGAATATTTTGTGATATCCATCTATTTTCCGTCTATATAACAGGTAAAACAGCAGATTCTGATGTGTTTGCAGTTATGTAAGACTGTTGCTGTGCTTTCGGGGAGACTTAGTGGTCCCTCTCCTCTGCAGTGACTGGAGTCTCAGCAGTGTGTTGAATTCTGCAGCAGGTTTCACTGCATCTCCAGTGTTGCAGCTGCTGGTGGCTGCGTATCTGTTGGCAATATTGGTACTGCTGTTAATGAACTGTATCACTGAAGATACAGAGAAGCCTCCTCTTTTCCTTTGCAGTCTTTCCAGTCCTCTGAGAGGCCTGGTCAGACCGGAAATACAGAAAACCCTCTAATACGATCCCTGTAGCGCGCCTGACAACTCTGCATGCACTGATGACGGCTTGGGCATTGCATGCAGAACAGCATGGTTTGGGGACTGACATGCATCATTTCGAACTTAAGGTTTCCCCCACGAATTCACTGGAAGCTGATAACCATTCATGGCCGATTTGTTGTATACAAGAGGAGCAAAACGTAGAGTTTAGTTTGGGATAACTGGCTGGAGAACACCAGGGGAAACGGTAGGCAGCTGCTGTGAGACTAATGCAGCTGATGTTAGTAATCAATAGAGTGGATGAACAGTTTTTATGCTTTTCTAGTTCAGAATAATCACATCCTTTGGGATTAGATTGCTTTGCAGTTGCAGCATTTAACCCAGTGTCAGAAAACAGCTGCTCTGATGTTTGTGTGGAACAGAAAACTCTTTAAGGTCAAGACAGTTACCTAATCTGGAGTTTCTTTAAACTAAACTATAAAAGATACCTGGATTCATTTGTTTATTTACAGGGCTGTGAAAAAGTGTTTCCCTACTTCCAGATTTTTCAGTTTTTGCTTTTTTGTTTTGCTTAAGTGTTTCAGATCGTCAAACAAATATTAGTATTTGATAAGGATAACCTGAGTAAGTACAAAAGGCAGTTTTCAAAGGATGATTTCATTCATTAAGGGATAAAAGCTATTAAGAACAACCTGACCTTATATTAAAAAAGTAATTGCTCCGTAAAGCTAACGATAGGTTGTTTAATCTTAGGTGCAAAAACTAGTATCAGTACTGAGGAATTTGAATATTGCAGAAATGTTTTCAAGTATCAACAGTTATACAGTATCTGAATTGGACTTAAGTGCAGAACAGGACTTTCTACTGTGTTTTGGTTCTTTAGATTGGCTGTATAAACTCTTTCAGACTTATGGTTTCTGTTTTTCTACTGTTTTTGTGTTGTATGTCTCGGCCTATCACCATAACAAATCGTGCAGTTATGATAAATTGTTCCTGAAGTCATTATGATAATAATATTGTTGTTTTGAGGCCCTTTTCAAGTAATAATAATGCAAAAACATATTCTGAAAGATCAATAAACTTTAAATTCTAATGAACATTTAGCACTGGAACTGGAAGACTACTGGCCCTAAATATATTTACTTATATAAAAGGGCAGTTTGATATATTTGGGAAATATTGATTCGAATGTGTGCTTGCAGAGCTGCTTCCAGATTTACTCTACTGTCATGAAGAACCTGGTTAGCTAACACTAGCTGTTACATTTCCGTCCGAATTCAGAGCTTGAAATGGCGACACCAATCTGTTGTAAGCTGGAAAACCAGTGGTATTTGGTTGGTCTCAGTGGCTAACTAGGATTAGCAGCACAAGCTAATATAAATTAAAATATCTGTGTGTTTCTAATAAAAGTTATACAAGACTAGTGCTCCATTTCCACTGAGTGATGCGGTTCGGTGAGGTTCAATACGTTACTTTATGGTGTTCAGGAGGTTTTTAAACTGCTAATCGGACTCTCACTGAGCAGGCGGTGCTACGTCATGCTAGTGTGACCACAAACATGGCGCACTAGTTTGCCTTTACTTGTTGTAAGCAGTGACGTTTTTCTGTCAGTCAATGGACTCTTGTGTGTTGCATGCAGCTCTACTTTAATCACTCAGTCAAGTTGCTGAAAGGCAGCACATTTCAGCAACAAGGCAAAGGGCTTTACATAATAAAAACACAAAAATACAAAGTTAACAACTGAAGCATTGCATTTTGCCAAATTCCATCACTAAACATCAAAAATGTTGGCAGTAGTTCATTTGAACTACAATGGTAGTTCACCATATCATGGTACCAACTGAAGGAGACCGAGGAAGGGTGCATTATTATAACGGTTGTATGGACCGCTTTTACAGTGAAAACAGATAAAATAGCGTGGTGAGCTGCACCAAACAGTGTACTGCTCAGAAAAAACTAGAGATTTAGTGAGATAAAATCTGTCCGAAGCATAAATAAACTGCTCATTACTTGAGCCATCAGTGTGTTTGTGTGTGGCAGCCATATTGGATTTTAAAATCGTGGTTGATCAGCATTGTCTGTCATCCCATGAGGCATAACTTTATATGAGATTCATTCAGTAAAAATACTGTCAGAAATTTAGAATGGAAAATTGAGCTGCTAAAGTAATCCAACGTAATGGTTATTAGTGATATTGATTTAATCATAACGTTTATTGATGGATGTTTTGATTTTCTTCTACAGATTTAATCTAAAATTTAGAATAAACATTTACATAAGCAGTAACTTTCAAGTTGTTATATCTATAAATTAACCAATATATAAGATATTATATGGATTTATTAGTTGGGCTGTGTCATGTAATCTTAAATGTTATTACCTGAATAACGGCAGAATTTTCTGTCAACCACAGTTGCTGGGATATTACCATAAATTAGAGACATTTACTTTTTTTTTTGTTTTACAGTGTACAGAGGATTAAGTGTAAAAGCCTCATTTCAACCAGCTGTTTAGAAGTGTGCAACAACGGGTAGGCGAGGAGAATTTTTTTTGCTTTTTTAGGCTTCATAAATCTTTGAACCTTTGGATTAAAACCATGACTTTTTAACATTTCTTTTTGGAATAAAAAATATAAATAAAGATGCAGATGTCTTCATTTTTTGACTGTGTGGTGAAATAATTTCTTTGTGATGGATCCCGATCATTTCCTCATCTTGGTAGTTTTGGCAATGAGCTTAAAATGCCAGATGAAACAATAACCGTCAGGAAACTGGAGAGCTTATTCCTTGGACTATTTAGCTGCAGCTTAAACACGTTTTAACCACCTGTAATGGAGTTTGAATCCCCTCAGAGCCTTTTGGGTTCATGTCCCTGCGCCATGCTTGTGGTGGTTGTTGGTTCATATTGTTCTGGTTTTGATGATTCGCTTCAGTTCAAGGCCAAAAGGGTCCAGCTGCTTCCTTTGCAGAAATGATATTTGCTTCAATTACTGCAAATACCATCACACTCCCTCCCTTCACCACAACGCCAACTGCAACCTTCCTACCAGCCTGTAGCCTGATCCAGCTCAAGAATGGCTTCTCATAGCAGTCAGCCATATCTAATGCTTGTTGTTTTACTGGATTGCAATTGGCCCTTTGCACGTGACGTCACGCTCTCCAGAACTCCGCCCACTCCGCCATGACGGACGTCAAAACAGCCAATGCGCTCCTTAAGCTAGTCTGAAAACAGACATCTGTAATCTAATGTCGCTTCTATTTAGTTGATTTCACCTTTAAAATGGTCATAGGGCTCTGCGTGGTCCGCCCCACAACAGACAAGGTTGCAAACCAAACTTGTCATTTTATACAACTTTTAATGAGGAAAGATACAGCGGGGACGTACAGCGCCGCCAATCATAATGACTGCCAGCCCTCGGTGTAATCGCAGATTTGCAGCGAACACGTTTTACAAGATAAGAAGATTAACGTTCATGAACTTTATAAGTAAGTGTAATTAGAAACATAACAAATATCACATTATGGAGAAAGTACGCGTCGAACGTACCGTGCGGCATGACGATGCGGCACTGTAACCATGGAGACAGTGCCGCGCCGTCATGCAGCCTAGCAAGTATGGCGATAACTGGTTAGCGTCTCGTCTTTTGTACGTTTTTAATCCCGCTGCTGTGTAAGGGGAAACGCTGTTTATGACATAGTGATATAAATCATGTAGTGTGGATTCAGGTAAAGTCGGTAATTTGATCAACACATCAGGGAGGAGGCGATATGGGTCGGTTTCTAAGCTAGCTATTTCCACCTTTTGTAAATACCGCCGTCTATGAGCCCGAACCAGGTGTGTTACATTCACAGACAGATTAGTTAGACTCGAACAAGAAGAAGCCACGAATAAACTGGCAAAAACAACTTGGGGAAACATTTTCCAGTTGCTCTGTTCAATACTCCCATCCCTCACTTCCGACGTCCATCATGGCGCCTCGAATGATTTAGTGACGTAGTTGCAAAGGGTCAATAATTCTCGCAGGAGAAAGCTGCAGGCTAATCTCCCAGTTTAAGGTGGTAAAGTATTCTGTCTTGCATTTCCTGTCCACCCTTCTTTTTTTCACTTCTTCCCCTGTCCTCGCAGATAAATGGCTCTTTTAAGCTTGGAGCTGCTCGAGTTCTGGCTAGCTGGCAGATGCAGTGCCTAGTCCCCGGCCTCCAGGACAACGGCAACATGAACGGGACGTCCGAGCAGGCCGACATCCTGCCGCCAAACTGTATGGTCAAGGACCGATGGAAAGTGGTGAGCAAGAA